>NW_011628111.1:9600-80404 GCF_000512975.1 Sesamum indicum | reverse complement strand
TCTTTTATGTTAGCTTTCCAAGACGAATCTTTTTCAGTAGACATAACTGGTTCAATTATTCTGCAGCCGGAAATCCAGCCAACGAGGATTAAATGAATCTTAACTTCCCAGCAGAGAATGAAAAAGCACACTTAGTTCCTGGAATAAGCTGAGGGACACTTATGACAAATTGGCCAACAACTTAAGCAGTAAGAGATTACTATAGCCTGATGTACAGTACCCGAAACTAGTATCTTAAATCGGAGGCCAAAATAGTCGATGAACCAACTCATTAATTGACACTTTGCATGGCTGAGTTATTAGGGTCTGTTCGTATGCATACTAAATGTTTTACAGGAACACATTGAACTGCTAGCAAGAAAAATACATTTAGCAAAACACATCAATTAATCCGGTTGTGTTAAACTTAACATCCGTTTCATGCAATGCAACCTACCCCACAAATTGAATGCCTATGGTTCTCAAGAAACATGTTTGAAGTATCTGCTGAATAATCATAGATGGTTAGGACTTGGTGTCTAATCTCTAATTGAAATAACACCTAGAAAGCAAAAGGTGCCTTTCTGTTACTCAACTTTCAGTTGCTTTTCTCTTCCAATTCTCACCCAAGATAGATAAGAATGTGCAAGCCACACAATGAACCATCCAACTCCTGTGGAAGCCAATCCTAACTGAAATGTTTCCTTCCAACACATGCAAACTTCCATTTCATAATATGAACTACACCGCCAAAGTAGCAAATGTTACCATGCCTGTTTCATCAGTTCAACCTACAAAGTCTCTCGAGTCACCTGGTGCCCATATATTTACTAATTACAGATTACAAATCCTTGTGGAAGAAACTATATTTTTTCCTTGGAAGTTTCGTAGCTAAGGATCTTACTGCCTCTTGATTAACAGAGAGTACCCAAACGCAAGAAGACAGAAGCAAAACATGGTAACTCCAGGAGAATAATCACACAACATATATGATACGAATGGATGGCATGATCATTATAGTTGAACCAAAGAAAGCAAAAATCCTTAGCAAATATGACTGGATATAGAAACTTAAGAATTGATCCAGACAACATTTGACATTCATTTCACTTAGTCCTGCCATGAAATTCAATAGTCGAATGCACGCAATTAGATTTATCCAGGTAAGTAAATTTTTCACTGAAATACCTTGTAGAGTTTTACTCTCCAAATCCGACACACTTGAAGAACTTCCCCCTTTTGATTCCACCGAACCTTGGGACGCCGGTTGCCCAAGCCCTTGTATCCCACCACTACTTCCCACATAGCTTCCCTTTCCTTTTGCCAATGCTGCATCAATCCCACTTCGAAGAATGGCCTGACTAGCAGCAGCAGCTGCCCACGAAGACAACCCAAATTGTGACCGGAGCGATGAGCCTGCCCTCTTAGACAAAGACTTCTCCCTATCCAATCTCTCCCTCAAATTCACCTCAATTTCCTTCCTTTCCTCCAAACTCAAAGTTCCACCTGCGTTTCCACCCCCTTCTTTATCATTCCTCAAATTCCTTTGCTTCTCAGACCTTCTCCTCTTAGCCTCCATTCTTCTCAAGGTCTGCAACTCCTTCCTCTTTCTCCACTCCTCCTCCGTCTCCACAGGAAGGGAAGAGGTCCTCGCCAAGCCCGAATACACCACCGGTGCCGGTGCCACGAAATCATTATCATCCCTCACCACAGGCAAACAACTGGCTACGGAAGAAGACCTCACCAACTTCTGAGAACTCTTGTCCACACCAAATCTTCCCCCCAATGACAACCCAAGATTCAACTCAATCTCCTCATCCTCCTCCTCCTTCACTGCCTCCTCATACTCACTAGCAGTACCCATAAACCTCTGCAACAGGTCTCTTGAAAGCCTGCTGTTAGCTGAAATATCCAAAGAAAGATTCTCCATTTCTGTTGTTCTTACAATGTTCTTCTTCTTACTATCTTCACCATCCCCCATAGGACACAGAAAGAACCCAGCTCCCAGGTACACTATCCAAGCATCTACTTCAACTACATGGATATTTATATGCATATTCAAGCACCCCATGATCTGATTCAACCAAGCCCAGATGTGAAAATCTGATCTTAAACTGCATATTAACCACCAAAACTTCCAAGCTCAGATTTTATGCAAAATTCGAGCAAGAATCCAGTCCACGCAAGAAACTCAATGAAAAAAATTCTTGAAAAATAAGAGCAGGGAGCTCCAAGATTCAGACCAAAATCAATAAATCCACGGCAAAAGAACAAGAAAAGAAATCTGGGCTGTGTTACACATAGCGTAGACTTGAGCAAAAGTCAACAACGAAAGTCCCAGAAAGAAAGGGGAAGACAGACATTGGAGAGAGAGAAAGAGAGCACAGATGTGCGTGTCTGAGTGTGTCTGTGTGTGGTTTAGGGTTTAGGGTTTTTGGTTTTTGGGGGTTTTGGGGTTTTGGGGTTTTGGGGGTTTGGGGTTTGGGGTTTGGGGTTTGGGGTTTGGGGTTTGGGGGAGGGGGGGGGGGGGGGGAGAGAGAGAGAGAGAGAGAGAGAGAGAGAGAGAGAGAGAATATGACGAAAATAACCTTGTGAGGAGGGGATTGGTAGGAAGAGAGGAAGTGTTGGGAAAGGACAAGTGGCGGAAGATAGAGAGAGAGGAGGACGACACGTGGGTCTGTCTGACTCAAATTCGCCCTTTTTGCTCCTCTCTGATGATGGACAATGCTATGCTATGCTGTGCTTCACTTCACTGAACCAACCATTTCTATCCACTCTACACCTGTCTTTCCTCACCACGATTCATCATCAGACTACACACACTAGGCTTGGAAAATGGTGTATTTAGCTCCATATATTTTATATATATACATATCAGACATCGTATCACACGTTATTCAGTGCGTAATAATATTTTTATTTAATATAATTATTCTTTTATATTAAAATTTATTATCGCCTTACAACCTCACACCCAAAAATTATTTAATAATTTTTTTAAATACATTAAATTATTAATACATATTACTCAAATTAAATTAAAAATTGACACTTTATACAATATATGTTATATTTATAAGGATGATTATATATACATTCAAAAATAAATATTATTATGTTATTTCAATTTCAATTAACAATAAGTTTAAACACAACGGGAGTAAATTTAATTTCTGAGTCCATGTAATTGTATGGAATTAATTTTTTAAGGAACTTGATCGAATAGTTAATTCAACATGAGCTGAAAAGTTAAAGGGTATTTTTGGTATTATAATAATTTTAGTGTAGTAATATTATAATAATTCTAAAGGGGACCGTTGTGATTGAAGAGAGTGGGTAAAATTGAAATAATTTTAAGGGTATTTTAGTAAAATATAATTTTTTGTATACGTGGTATCAAAACCACTCTTTTGTAACTATAAGTCCCATTCTCTTTATAATAGTACTAGCAGTTATGGCACACCAATCCCTCGTGCATATTAAAATATAAATATAATCACTTTTGTTCGAGAATCAATCGTAAAAACATCTAATCTGAATCCACATGAGATAGCAATTAATCGAATTTATTTTTTTGTTCGAGAATCAATCGTAAAAACATCTAATCTGAATCCACATGAGATCAAAATTAATCGAATTTATTTTAACTAAGTCCAGAATTTTATTACAACTTAAACGGTTGTTTTTTTATCTATTTAAATTTGATGTATATGTTGGTAATATACGTTTATTTAAAGTTAAAAGAGTAATTTATATATATATATATATATATATATGTCATAAAATAAATACATACACCCTACCACAGTACATAACTCCCAACATCACTATAAATACTCATATCATTATTTTTTACACTAGGTAACTATTTGTTGTGCCGAAGGTAAAATTTTCATTTCATCCATTAACTCAAATTACAACCACATCAAAATTCAAAATCTGAATTTTCATTTAAAAAAGAAAAAGGGGAAAAGAAACTCATTATATTTGTAAATCTTATATAATTTTTAATTTATACTGTTAAAGGGACCATGAATTAATATAAGGGTCTTCCGAGAAATTATTATTCTATTAATTTATCAAAATTATTAATTTAGACCTGAAACTCAAGTCAGGATCGAAAAAAATTATTATTTTAGAGAAGTTTATAGAGGTTCTCCTGTAAATTTCTTGTGAACGTATCCGATACGAAAAAAATAACATGAATAGAGTAGGTGATGTAATTATTCATAATTTTAATTTATTAGGAGAAATTCATTTCACAGTGTTTCGGTTCATTTTTTGAGTGTTTTGTTGCGTTTTGTGGGGATATAGAGAGAAAAAAATAAAGATAAATAAGTATGTATTAGAGATAGTGTATATATTTGGATTTATGTTTAGAGATAATTTAAAATAAGTATTGTATGTTTGATATTAAATTTTAAGAGATAAAAAAAGTTATTGTTCATTGTCAAATCATGTCTCTTTTATATATATATATAAATATTGTATGTTTAATATTATATTTTTTAGAGACAAAGTATAATAGTATATTATTCATTGTCAAATTATATTTATTTTATATTATATTTATATATGTGTATATATATTATATATAGAAAATCAAAAATTAAAAATTCACACAAATAAAATTTAAAATAAAGTAGACAAACATTGGATGTATTTTAGCACAAAAAACCGAAACCAAACAAAGTAAGAGTGTGAGAGGGTGCATAGTAAGAGGGGTGGAGTGTGGTCCATGATAGCAGTACCCAGGTGAGAGTAAGAGAGAGAAAGCGCATTCGTAAAGAAGCGACGCGTGTCGATGTCGGAAATAAGGACACGTGCCCTGGGGAGAGAAGCAATGAATGGAGAGCCGCCACGTTGTTGAAGCCGCAAACGTTGTCTTCTTTCTACACCAACATTAATAATTCAGTCCCCCACTCCACTCACTTGTCTCTCTATGAATAGTCCAATGGACCACCAATACCATTTATCTTTTCTTTTCTCTTTTTTTGTTTTAAAAAAAAATGAGTTATCGTGCTATGCAATATTTTCGACCATTATTATAATCAGATAAATATAATATAAATTTAAAAATTAAAATTAATATATAGTTAAAAGTCGATTTAGTGATTAACATGTCTGAAAGGAGAGGATATGTGTTAGTATATTGGTCGTTAAAATATAAAGATAATTATACTTCTCTTTCCTGAGATTTTGTGTAATTACATGTAAATCTATTGTGGTCTGAAAAGTTACATATAGTGCTCATGAGGTTTGCTTCCTTCTAACAAATAGGTTCATCTGTTGGTCAATATTCATTGAATTTATTAATATTAACTGGAAAAAAAAAATGAATAAAAATCGATATTTATCGTCGATTGATTTATTACCGACTTATTACAGTTCAAATAGATCTTATGTGATTAAATTACTATTATGACGGTGGAGATATATCTCCTAACATGCATTAACGTGTGAAGATGTATAAGGGTAATTTGATCATAAATCGATTTATTTGATCCGCAATAAATCAGTAACAAGTCAGCAGATGATAAATGTGGATGTTCATCCATTTTATCGGAGTTTATATATAATTACACCAAACCTCAGAGGAGGGAAGTGTAATTATCCCTAAAAATATAATGTGAATCATTTAAAATAAATAAGTGATTATATATAAAAATATTTAAGGATACAATTAATATTCTAAAATTTAGCATCACAATATTCGTTTGATGAGAAATAAAAAGGAATATCGAAAATTCGAGTGGCTGAAGCTGAAGCAGCTACTTTCGAAGTAACAGAAAGAAAAGCAACGACTGGAGTGGGAGAGTCAGAGTTGAAAAGAGGATTCCTCACTTCTTTCTCTCATTCAAAACCGTGCATGAGACTTTCATCTCACACGGCTCCTAAGTGATAAAAGAAAGAAGAACTCATCTTCTTTCTTTTTTTATTACCTTCCTCGCGTATGTATAAGACCGAATCCATTCGATTTCTAAAAAAGATTACTAATCCTTAACTTTTCGAGGAATCCTTCATCAGTGGTTGTGAATGACTGATTTTTTCAATCTTTTCGACCTTGGTTCCGTAGGAGCAAGTCAGAAAAATTGAGAAATAGAACCATTTTAAGTTAAACAATATATTATTATTATGTTCATAAGAGTTCAAAGTTTCTATTATTCACATAAGATAATTACAAATATCAACAAAAAAAATATAAAAAAAAGTTATTTTTTTCGTTTAAAAAATAGACTAATTTGACAATTTTACAAACTTTAGAGTTTAGAGACTAAAGTAATAAAATAAAATTTATTGACCATTTTACCCTCCAAAGAGCCAAAATTTGGCAGTATTTTTGCCTGAAAATGATCAAAGGGACAAACTGAGACAGAAATTAAAATTTAAGAATACTAAAGTCGATAAATGAACTTGATAGACTAAAGTGATTTTAAACGAAAAATATAAGGGATCAAATGTAGCATTTACCCTAACAATGGCTATAAATAACTTTAGGAGCAATCTTTCCTTTGGGAATTGGAGCCTATATATATGTGTATATATATAAGGTTAATTACACTTAAAATCCATTTAAAAATAAAAAATTATATTTTTTCTCCAAAAAAGTTTTGAAATTATACTTACACCCCCTCTAAAAAATTTTCGTTTATACCCGATCCTCTTCTATTAGGATTTGGATGAAACAAATTAATGGTAACAAAAAAAAATTATATAAAATTTTTATTTTATCCCTCATTTGACCTTTTCATATATATATTTTTATACTTATAAAGAGATAAATGTGATATATATATATATGGAGTTTAATATCATTATATTTATCTCTTTATAAGTACAAAATCATTACATGAGAATGTTGAATGAACAGTAAAATTCAAATTTATGCAATTCTTTTGCTAACGTCATTTTTCATTCCAATCCTAATTAAGAAAGAGGATTAGGTGTAAATAGTGAATTTCGAAAAGGAGTATAAATATAGTTTTAAAATTTTTTTAGAAAAAATTATAATTTTATATATATATATGAAGCCTAGCTAGCAACATTTGATAGGTAGATAAGGACTTGGGTGACAATTAGGTCTACTTAATAATAATTATCTTGACATTCTATATGTTTTAGGTCTATATATATTATTACAAAGAGTATGATTTAAAAATTATGTTAATGTCTATGATTATATTTTATATTACAATTT
This sequence comes from Sesamum indicum, assembly GCF_000512975.1. Lineage (NCBI taxonomy): Eukaryota > Viridiplantae > Streptophyta > Magnoliopsida > Lamiales > Pedaliaceae > Sesamum > Sesamum indicum. The sequence goes on along the minus strand of NW_011628111.1, from coordinate 73,227 downwards.
TTTTTGTGTTTAAAGATTTTAAATATAATGAGGTATAGTATAATTTTTTAAAGTTCAAAGTTTCGACCCAGTTATCAGATTTATTCATTTATTGCCACTGAATTAAAATGCATTGTCTCTTAATAATTTGTGTACGTAATAACGAACAGTGCTTGATACTGGCATGCATTCGTCAATTGTGATTCGATCTTTTGTTGCTAGGCATTGTTTATATTAGCTGCATCCGCACTATTTTATCTTGAAAATGCGCCTTTGTCGTCAATACAAAGGGAAAAGCGGCACTGTTTCATAAATTTTTCATTTGCTGTCAATATGGGACGAGAGCTAACTATATCCACCATCACCAGCCAATTGAAGCTTTTTCAATACTACCATGAAGCTAATAAAAATCCACGATTATTTATTTATTTATTTTTTTTAAAAAAATATTAAACGACCACCTCATCCAAAAACCTAAGTGGTAAGAGAGCATAATAATTTAATATTTATATTTCAACCAAAAATAAATAAATAAGATCACCACTTAATTAGTGCTACTTAAGTTCTTGATCATTAAGGTTTCATAGTAAGAAAACACTTAAAATATGATTTGATGTGAAATGATAATCAAATGTTAGGGGTTTGGTCCTTGGATTGGACACGTAGTAATGTCATCAAAATGGGTCTTTTCCTACCTTTTTTAACAGCTCGATAAAATTTATCATAATTACAAATACTTTTTCGTTATTCGAAATATTATAAATACCCATATAAAATTAATGATTGTATAGCAAGTACCCTCTAAAATAAAATATCACGATGAAGTATTCATCAGACAATCATTATTTTTAAATATTATTTTTTAAATAATAAAATAATATTTATAATTATAACAAATTTTAAGTACATCTTTAAAATTTATTAAAAACAAAATGGGGGCCAAGAATTGTGTTGGCCTACACAATTGAAAAAGGTAGAAGAAGGTTATCATTTTGATTCTTTTATGTTGTAATAATTTATGGTGTAGCTGTCACAATGCAGCTGGTAAGGTAACATAAATTGGGTCCTACCCTTTCAATCATTACTTCATCCAAATTTTTGTAATAATTAACCTTCTCTCCTATTAAAAAAGCTAAATTTATTTTATTGTTATTTAAAAAAAATTAAAATATTCTCTTAAAATTAACGATCGTCTAATAAATACCCATTTGCAACAGCCCATTACAGAGGTGATCTTATTTGTTAAACGACTGTTGATTTTTGTTGGTATTTATAACTTTTCAAATAATGATGGACTATTTATAATAATGACAAATCTCAGAAAAGCTCGTTGTGATTTACCCTATTAAAAAATTTCATCCCCTGCAAATAAAATTCAATCTCAACTAAAAAATTCTAATATTTATGAATCGTAATAAATTATTTACGTCATTTCTTGCTCCTTCTTGAACACTCACAAGGTATGAAAGGAACAATCAGCTCAGTGATCGTTATTACCTAACTACATAAATTTTCTATTGCAGTAAAATATTCAATTTGATTATTTATATAATTTGATCCAAAAAAAAATATTTTCTATTACTCACTTAGGAGATAAATAAAATAATAAAGAGATATTACTTCTTATATTAGTCTAGATTCTGCCCCTGCTATGCTTTATATATATATATATATTAATAATTATACATAATTTTTGTTGATAGATATTGATGCTTCTTAACTTACTTGAATATTATAAAATTTATCAGGGTACTATGTACCTAATATTTCTCGATCATATTTAGAAATTAATTTTTAACCCATAAAAAAAACACGTCTATATTCTCCGTACGTTTGATATTTTCTCAAATTACACGTATGTATTGTTTTTTTAAGATAAAATATATATATATATATATATTAAAAAAAGTAGTTCTTTGTATTGAGTATATGAAAAAAAAAAAAAAAAAGAAGATGAAAAGGGAGGTATTTTAGTTAGGTACCCTTTTCAATAAATAATTTGAAAACGGGCACTTTTTGTGATGATTTTTTTTAATTATTTTTTATTTTTTAAAAAAGGGTAGTTGTTGTTGTTGTTGGGATGGGAAAGAGGGGACACGTCACTGACAAAGACAACAAAGGATTCTCCAAGAATAGAGCCACGTGTAGAAAAAGGGCATACGAAATTACGGAAAGGGACAGGTGTGGGGCCCACGATGGAGGACGACGTGGCCAATTAGGGTTTGGTGGCTACCAATTAAAGAAATTGCCCCTAATGGAAATGGGAAATTCAGAAATGCTTTTTCCATGATTTGGTAAAAAGTGGAATGAATGTCCCACTTTTCTTTTTACCTGTCACATTATTTTTATGTGTGTATATAATAAATAATTTTTAATATTTTATAAATAAAAATAATATATATATATTATTATTTTATATTAAAAAAGAAAATTAATTTATTAGTTATGCTTGAATATAATAAATAATATTATATATTTTACAATATATTATGAATAAAAATATATATATAAACCGACACATCATGTTTTAAAAAATAAAAATAAAAGAAAGTAAAATAGCAACAAAGAAAAACAAAAATAAAATTTAGGGTATTATCGGTATAACAATAAGCATTTTGGAAATGAACTTTCTACAAAATTAAATTACCATTTTAAAACACTATAAATATTCCCAAATGGGCCTAACCACTCTCGGCCCATTGGGTGAGGTTCAGCCCAAATGCACAGAAACAGAGACAAGGTATGCAAGTAGAAGTGAACTAAGAACCATTTTAAGCCAAATATCATTTCAAAATGCTGTAGTTCAATCACTGTGTTGCATCACATAAATATATATTTCTCTGTAGGCATATGGGATTTTATGCAGCTCGATACTAGCGATCCCGACTGGCCTCCCTCGACCACTGATCGGAGGGCCACCTGTTGTGTCGACGACCCCTAGTTTGGCCCTTGTTGTGATCAGCCCGGTTTTCGTTCTGAAACCTACTGTTGTCCCTGGCTTGATTTTCCCGTCCCCTGAAATTGCTGTTCCGGGATCCAGCTCTTGTTGGGGACCGGCCTCCACCGTTGTTGCCTGCAGAGCCGGTTTGAAAATAACTATGTTTAACCAAATTGCTTGAGAAGTAGTTATTTATGTCGATGCGATTACAGAATTACACCATTATGCAGGCATTAAACGATTAGCTCACAACATCCACTTACCTCGATTGGAATATGATCTCTTGTAAGTGATATAGGCTTCTTTATCACCAAACTTAACATGGTGAACCTGGAAATAATTAAATTCTGTCACTGAAGTTGAAGAATCTCGAAACTGATCTAAGAAGACGGGATATTAGGGACTGCGAAAACATACATGATCCGAAAGAAAAGCTGAAAAAGTAATTACAAGTAGGGAAACAGAAAGAAACTATGAACAGTTTGTACAATAACTTTGCATAAATATCATGGGCTTAGCTCGTTCAATAGTGAGATTAAGTACCTCTACTGCACGACGAGCAGAATCTGCAGATTCAAACTCTACAAACCCACAACAGAAACCATCCTGGCAAAAGATGCTGAATCAAGTCAAGGAAACAAGACGCGAGAAAATGAAACATGAGATACTTTGAATCTGATACAAAGCAGACCTCATGTCTTCTAATCTGGATTGTATCTGCATTTCTTCTAACCGGCCCAAATTGTTTAAGGACGTCCACGATTCCTTGTTTAGTTATGTCATAAGGCAATCTTCCTATATATATTCCTCTAGCTGCTATAATGTGAAAGAAATTAGTCAGTCCAAAGGGTATAAATCATAGCTGTGTGCAAGTTCGATTAGGGACGGAGAATAACCTTCTGAGTAGGCACTATTATTAGGTGAGCCATTGCCAGGCGGAGCTGGATTAGGTGAGACTTTGTTTGAGGGAGCTAATGCTTTGGGGACGGCACTGGTGGGAGTTGCTGCTTTTGGTGCACGGTCAACGAGCGGAGGTGATGCTTTGGTTGTTGGAGAAGCGACTTGTTTATTAACATTTGAAGCAACTCTTGCAGTTCTTGTTGAAATCGCAGGCGTCTCTTTTGCCACCTTTACAGACACCAGAAAGTTTACTAAACATGTGGATTCATAGAATAATAAGAACAGGGATCTTGATGATAACATTGTACAACACACCATCGAAGCATAGGTGATTTTCTGGGTAGAATTTGAAGCTGGTGCAGCAACTGAAAGCACTTTTTCACTTAAAGCCGGCGCAATTACTGAAGGCACTTTTTCATCTGAAGCCGGTGCAACAACTGAAGGCACTTTTTCATTTGAAGCTGGTGCAACAATTGAAGGCGCTTTTTCAGCTGAAGCAACAGAAGATGTAGAAACAGCAACTTTTGCAAATGTTTCCTTGGCAACAGGAGGATCAAATGATTCCTTGACCTGTCCATTTTCTACCGCCTTGGTACATATGGATGTAGGGCTATCAGAGACAGCAGAATGAACTGGAAAGGGCAAGGAAAAGTTATGCAGCAAAATGCATAACACAGACAAATTAAATGACTTGCAGTAATCACTAACCGAAGAGTACTATACTAATGAAGGTGGAAGATTCTACCAGAACTCTGCATAGACGGAGCATGTTGATCATTTATCCCATCATAATCTGCAGGAGCATTGGCTGTTGACAAGAATACATCAGAAACTCGAAGAATATCATTCAAGACAAAGAAACCTTTTTCTTGTTTGGCCAAAAAGAAGGTCTGACTAAAATCCATTTTCACGTTATCCTTTCGAGTCAAAGAACCAGTTACTGCAACTATGACGCCTCCCTCCACAGACTCTTGGGCATCTGTAGTTTTGATCTCCGCAGAACAATACTTGTAATCAGAGGACATGATCTTGTCATTAATTCCCTGCACCAAATTATTAAGGCAAATATTTAGGTCGAGTGATCTAATAATTACAAGAAACAAAAGTTTAGTAATGTCGTATGCCTTTCAGTACCAAAGGTCACAATTCATTTAAATATATCTGAGTCAACTGAAAATAAAAGTTGGTGATGCATTTCCAAGAATGTGTGCTTATTATTGATCTTTTGCAGAAGAACAAAATAAATAGAGCTAATTACACAACCAAAAATGATTAAGGAGATGTATCCATTGATCGTGGCAGGACGTCCAGAGATACGTACAGATAAGGTTGTCACAGGTTTCAGAACACCATCAGATCCTGGCCAGCCTAGTAGGCTGGACTCCTGATAAAATTTGTGGACATTCTCTGGACATTTATTGAGGATCGCATAATATTGCTTCACAAAAGCATTCGCAACAACCTGAGGAAGCATCTTAACTGCCATATCTGTTAGAAAAATACAACTGGACACGTTATTATAAGAAAAGATGCTCAGTTACGAGTAATTAGTTTTATATTAAAAAAGTAATATGCCATCTGTCATGAGGATAATCCTCGAACGACAGAGATAAGAGATTAAATGTGTAACGAAACTGTAATATGAGCGCGTGAAGACACGAGCATGCAAACATGTGTGTGTGTGTATATATATATTTAGAAACACAACCGAAAATGATCAGGACAGGAAACTCATAACTAATCACCAAACAGTCCTTTTCCTGATTCTAACGAGAACCCCACAAAATTCAAGTAGAATTTGGAATTTAAAAGCAACAAAAGACCAAGTTTCACGTGCATTAAAAGTTAACTTACGGTTGGAACAAAAATCATAACCAAGATAACGAAATTTTGTAAGCTGGAAAGTGAAACAAGACAGAATACAATAAACCAACCTAACAGTGAGTCTTCCATGGAACTCATACAATTGGGAGGAAGATATTCTCATGGAAACCAATATTAAAAAGTTGTGAAGAACTTCATCCAGAACAAAAAAAGATCGTAGAAAATATACATACATATAAACAAACAGATAGACAATGGCCATACAAAAGATTGATCAATAGCTGGTAGAAAACAGCATCATCCAATATCTTCAAAGGGAGGTTATTCATGCTTTATGAATCGGGTTATTAGGCATATCCAACACCTTCACTGAAAAGTTCAGGCACGTAGCAAATTCATGTTACTAAGCAACTAGTCAAATGCGAAGTATTTAAAGTGAACTCCTTCTTGGGCATAACAGAAGAGACACCAACTCGTTGGACATTTGACACTTTGAATTTCAAACCCTTCACTATTCTAAATCAAACAAAAGAAAAAACCCAAAACAGATCACGAAACCGGGTATTGAATCAATCAACAACTGATAAAAAATTAGTAATCCAAAGGGCTATCAATTTTCTGAAGTGTACACATTGATGAACCCAATAAACATGATGACCTGGAAAAATTTTACCGCCACAACACCACTGTGATTTAATTTAAGAAATGAGCCAAAATTGGTTGATAACCAAGTCAAACAAGTTCAAAGAGATATAAAGTAAGACACCGATTTCAACCCACAAAACATGCATCAAGAGAAGATAAAATCTAATGAACATGAACATTTGATCCAGAAAACACATTGACTCACCCAATATTTTCTCCCAAGAAATCAAGTATATCCCAACAAAAAATCTCAATCTTCAAGCAACCAGAATTCAGTTCAATCCAGAAACACAAACGAAACACCACAACAACGTGAAAATCCATGCAAGTAAACGAAAACCCAAAAACCAGCAAATGTACAAGAAAATAAACTTCAAATCAAGTGTTCATCCACATTCCACAAAAATGGAGACATACATATGCACTAAAGACAGCCAAGAAGAACACGGGTTTTAACTCTGAGAAGTCGAGAACCAGAGAGGGAAACAAACCAAGGTCTGAGAACTGAAATAACCCAAGATTCGGCGAACCCTTTTCAGAGCGCAAAGGAAGAAACTTTTCGGACAAGAATGAAAAGCAGGAGAAGATGAGAAAAAGGGTGCGCGATTCTTAGGAGAGTGAGTAATAAATGCACCAAATTCAAAGGGTTTTAAGGAGAGAGAAAGAATCCAAAGGCGGTTCCAGGCCATCATCTCTGACTCCCAAGTCCAATATCACCACACCGGAAAGGAATTGGTTTCCTTTCCAGTGTAAAGCACCGTTTGGAGGGAACTTCTGTGGGTTTAAGGCCGCGTTTGGGTGATTCGCTGGCGCTGGGACCCCCCTGCAGATTTGGTCTGGGCCCCACTTTTCTGAGATTTCTATGTTCTTTTGTAATAATAATAATAATAATAATAATGAATTTATATATACGTGGAAATTATATATGATAAATAATTGGACTCAACTACTCTTCTTTTTCTTTTTTTTTTTTAAATGTATTTGTTACTGTAATAATGTGATTGGATTTTAAAAGGGATTTTCCATGCTTGACCATATCCTCAAAATCAATATCCACATTGCTTGTAAATGTTATTTTGGTTTAGATTTTTATGGATTTCTTGATTTGGATTATTATTTTCCTAAAATATAGTCTTGTGTTTGGAAATGGGTTCAATTTCAAGAATTCTTTTAAAATTTTTAAATTAATATTTATATATATTCATTCAAAATTATTTATTTTTGCATTGATTTTTTTTTTACTGTTTTATTATACGCATAACATATGGTATTTAATTTCTTATATTCTTATTCTGATCCGATTATTTTTGGGCTGAAAACTCTCACAGTTGTCCTGATAATCATTCTGATTCTTGTCGTACTGTAATTCAGTTAGTAAAATCAGGTCAATGGCCTATTTGAAAATTTTGATGCCGCTCATGTGAATTTGTATCCACACGAGCTATGAATCGTTACACAGTCGCATGATGGTAATATCATCGGTAATCTATCAACTTATAACTGATGTATATACAAATTTACATTGATGAAATCACAATTTCCTAATCCCTAATTAAATTTTAGGACACCTAAAGAAAAATTCAAATTTCAACTTCCCCCAAACTCAAAAGTTGTGCATCAATGCAAGTAACAATAGTTGTCCACATTAATGATGGGGGGAGCCTATTTTTGTCATTTCCTTTCATTGTCCCATAAAAAGGGTTGGTAGGTGAAACATCTTAAATGCATGTATTGAAGTTTAGTTGTTTGCCTATGAAAATTATTGATCGGGCCGAGATTTTATGAATAAGTTTGAAATTATATTTTTACATTAGATTTAATATAGAGGTATTTATCTTATTTTATATGAGTTATTATAATCTGATACTATTTTAGCTCTATTTATATATCGACTGAATCATGTAATTTATTACTGTTCTTAGTCGTATTGATGTATCGGTTGAATCGACATATTATTAACAAAAAACTGTTCATTGGCGCATGTGGTACATTCAGATGTGTGTATATAAATAATTAAATTAGTTGTTTAAGTAAATTGTTTTGATTCGTCTTTTTTTCTTCAAATATTTATCTGAATTTTCATTGATGCCGAAAAATTAATTTAGAATATTGTGTTATGAGCGGATAAATTACAATTAAGTATTTTATTTCTTATTTAAAAAAAAGGGTTATTGAGAATGAAAGAAGTTGTGTGTAAAGTAGTGATGTGGAGATTGTTGAACGTACGATCAATATAAGAATTTTAATGCAAGCGAGTTTGAAACAACAGTGAGTATTCAATTAAATTGTTAGATTGTACTACTGACTCACCCTTCATACCATAGTGATGGTTGCGTATTTGACATTCAACGAGGGATAATACTGTAATTATATATTTTTATTATAAATGCTGGCTCCAACTCCTGTAAAATTCGAAAATTAGGTTACAATGATTTGCTATCATACTAGAGGACGACCAGTTGAAGAAATCAAATTAATGCCTTTGTATTGATATTTAATTTTTATGTATCCGATTGAAATATAATAATGGAAAAAAATAAAAATTGGTAAGAAAATATAGAATTAGAAAAAATAGTTGTTATATGCTGAAACACCAGAAATGCCATTTTGAGTATAGAAGGAAGAGTATATATAGTCAATTAAAAGAGGGTAGCAGGCAGCATAAGCCATTTCTTTAGAATTCCAGAAAATAGCCCCCGGCGAGGATCGAACTCGCGACCTTTCGCTTACGAAGCGAACGCACTACCACTATGCTACGGAGGCAACTTGTTGAGCAACATTATATGTAGTTATTTTTAGTCTAATTTATTATAATCCCCAATTCTTCAATAGTTTTAGGGTTCCGTATTGGCAGGAAGAAAGGAATAGAGTTTGGCTGAATTGAGACTTCGAGAGGGGAAAGCATGTGTGGGATAGCACTGATTATTTCCGGAATTAAAATTGATTTATCTCATTTAGTTCCCAGTTGCACTTGTCCGTCTCCTCAATTTCAAGAGGGGGTAATTTATTTGATTCTTCTTCTTCTTCCTTTTTTTTTTTTTTTTTGTGAGTGTATATGTGTGTGTGGAGTTTCAGTATTTAGATTGTTGATGTCTCCTCCGTGTTTCTAATTTGTGTTAAAAATCCAGTCTTTGTTCTCAGAAGAGGACATAAAAGAAGCTTTACAAAGGAGGGGTCCTGACAGCTTAGGAGCTAAGAAAGTTTATCTTTATTCAGAAGTATCAGATGATGAAAGCAAAGACTGCATTGTGCAATCCTTTGTTCAGAAAGAAGCGGCAGTGGATAATGGTTGTGGGAGTGAATTGCGTGGGGAACTGCGATTTATTGGTGCAACGTTGCAACTTAGAGGAGTGAATCCGGTTGTTCAACCGTTGACTGATGCATTTGGCAATGTCCTTGTTTATAATGGTATAATTGATGTTTTTTAGCTGAATTATTTGGTGGTCTACCATTTCAGAAGTTTTCATATTTTGCATTGTTCTTTTGCAGTGTGAGTGCCCCATTGTTAGTTGATCGGATGTTGTGCCTTTTTGTTATTGAGCAGCTTGTAGCGATTGTCAAGAGAATTCATAATGCATTATGTTGTTTTAATAATCTGGATAAACACTTCCAGTCGGTCATTGCACCACCATCACCAGTAAATGGACTTCTCTAAGTGCTAAACCGCATGAAAGATTATTTCTTGTCGAATAAAGTTTGGGAGACAAGATATATGAATAGAATGACTTTAGATGGGCTAAGGAACTGGGATGAAACTTAGAGATTTATACTCATTTACCTTAATTCTTTTTCTAACTATTAGTTGATCCTACTTATCTAGCTTTCCCTCACCCCGGTCATGCCGTCTTGGCCATTATAACATTTTTTTCCTGGTCGTTATTACTTTGGTTTCTTGGTTTAAATGAATATGATTTGTTGCTTCTCAAGTTTCTGTGAGATGCATGTCGGTGGGCTTTGACTTGTTCATGGATCACCATAGTATTCTTGAATCAGTTTGAATACTTGCAGCATTGTACCCTATCTTGTCATCTTCAATAGTGCCCTTGAACTCTTTTACGGATGAGTACAATCTTTTTTTCTTTGTAAATGATTATCTTGTTTATTAGTTTAATATGATGATTTTTAGGTGAAATATTTGGAGGGATTAATTTTAGCCGTGATAGCAATGACACGGAGGTTCTTATGCAATCTCTGGGGCAGTGCTGCTCATGTATTTCCCATGAACACAGTAGATCGTTTTGCCATTTTGGAGAACACCAAAAATCTGTTCCAGAACTTCTTTCAACAATCAGGGGACCTTGGGCTTTGATCTACTGGCAGGTAACTTTGCGTGGTAAGTTCCTTTGATGATTCCAAAAAAGTGCTAAAACTAAAGCGTTTACTATTTTTGTTGGCTGCTTCAGCTTACTTGTTTGGTGCTTGTAGGATAGTTCAAAAACATTGTGGTTCGGTAGAGATGCTCTTGGAAGGAGAAGTCTTCTAGTTCACTGGCCAACATGCCATGATTCTCGGCTGCTGCTATCATCAGTATCACCACTTTATTCTTCTCAACAGCAATATGGTACATACTGCTTAGTGGATATGTCCTTCTTTTTTTCTTATAATTTTTGTCTTGCATTGTTTGAAAGATTTGTGAACAGTGGAGTCATGTGTCCATTCCAAGAAGTGGATACCTATCACATTTTGCGCAATTGAATTATATCTGTATTCTGTAGATAAAAAAATTATCCCTACTTCCTCAACGTCATATGTCCTTAATGGTAACGCTTATTGATCTTGTATCAGCACCATATGTATTCAGCAACCGATGTGCAATTAGTACATCTACATTTATTTGCTACACATTTCACCTAATGTAATCTTCTCTGACTCGCATAGAGCCCATCTTTGCAGTCGGCATTCTGTTCTTAGTATATAGTAGTTTAGGAGCACCTCCCACTGACACATTTTTTTGGATCTCTAAACAGATATTAGTGATGAAAAAGGAAAAGTTGACGTGGATTTCTGGGAAGAGCTGTCCTGTGGTGTATATAGTATCTCAATGTCTCCTTCAGAAATGGATGGACATTTAATTGGAAAACTTAAGAAACATGAGTGGACGGATTGTGAGCTAAAGGAGTTGATGATGTGGGAGAGAACTTCTATTGAACCTATACCTGAGAATTTAAGTGATCACTGCACAAAAGTTCCAACCATGCAGCAGGACATGCTTTCAAGTTGTTCATCTGAACTAGGTCAGTGTCAAGCCACAAGGTGCCTGAAATCACCATCTAACCCTTTCACTTTTACATAATTCCTTGTGGTCAAATTCTATTTTGACTTATTCATCATTTATTTCTTTCTTGTAAATTTTTATATGGTATATCTTATAAATTATGTAGCATACTGTTTATTGCATTTTTGTTTGATTAATCACCACAGGGTATGTACAAAGTGCACCTCTAACAACATCTCATAAAGTGATGATGGCTTTGAGAGAATCTGTCGTTCGGCGCACCACGATGAATAGAATTTACCAGGTTTGTGCATTGCCAATAACCCTGTTTAAAATTTCCATCATAATGTAAGTATGGGAGGAGGTTCCTCTTGGTGCAACAAGCAGAAGAATAAAACATTATTTTCTGTAATAGTCTTGTCCTGTTAAGCTTGGTGCAAGTTGTCACGTCATGCTTGGCTTACACATATGATGTTTCATACTGGTTATGGTTCTAACGGCGTTGGATGGGATTTTGCTCTAAAGGGGACAATGTTTGGAATGTTTTGACATAGGTTCCCTTGGATAGGCTGCTTGCTTCTTTAAACAGAATGCTTTCTGTTTTCTTTTATATGGATTCATTTAGTTATCTGTTATTTTTTTATTTACACTTTTAAGTCAGGTTTACTATTCTTTTGACAAATTCTTAAGCCTAGTTTGGTTTATTATTGCATTGCATCCTCAGGCTTTTCCGGTAAATCAGAGACAAGAGAGATATGCTCCAGTAGCAGTGCTGTTCTCTGGCGGTTTGGATTCTATGATTATTGCTGCATTACTGCATCAGTGCATTGATTCTGAGTGTAAGCACTATAATAAAGCTTCAGCTCTCCTTGGCTTTCCATGCACCCATCTACCTCATATAGGATCTTTGCAAGGCTGTTTAACTTTAGATTAATTGAAACTCTTGGCTCATGATTTATCTGCCAATGCCCCTTTGCAGAGGCTGAGCTTTGATGATAAACAGGAATGCTCATTCATAACATATATCTGCATTAACCTTATCCATATTGTGTTTTCTTTTGGGAAGTTTCATTCCAAGGTTGTATGTTCTGAAACCTGTGATTGCAGATGATATTGATCTGCTTAATGTAAGCTTTGATGGAGTATCAGCACCTGATAGAATCTCAGCGAGGGCTGGATTGAAGGAACTTAAAAAAATTGCACCTTTAAGGAGGTATGCTGGTTATACTTTTAATGTTTCAGATGTTATTTCTGTTTAGTACTTAGAAGTTAGAAGTGCTACATATGTGTTAGAGCGCTGGCTGCCAATTTATTGAAATACTCTTGGTTATAGGTGTAGGTTCGATCTAAACTCGGGATGCAATATTCATAAAGTGTTAAAAACCAGAAAGTGTTCAAGTTTCTGGATCAGTTGATAAGCTCGACAAAAATATTTGTTTCTGACTTATCTTCAAATGTGACTTTCTGTTAATGGACTGGATTAGTGGTTGCCATTAATCCTTGATACGAAAGTAATTATATGCACGCACAGTTTCTATTCTGATACAATACTTATTTTTCCGATTGCAAATTTACAGATGGAACCTTATAGAAATTGATGCTGATTTACGAAAATTGACCTCTGAGACGAAGCATGTTATGGCACTTATCAATCCTGCTAATACCTACATGGTATGTCTTTTGTTAAGGTGTATTTAAGCTTGGTTGACGATTCTTGTTCTTTGAAACTCTGCCAACATGTTTATATTAAGGATTATATATATGCTAGGTTGCATACTTGCAAACTTGACTATATTCTTCAAATATTGTTAATTTACTAATGCGTAATAGTTAATTCCAATTTAGAAGCAGCATGATAAACGAATCATGTTGCCTGGTATAATTATTTAACAATCTCCTTTCCTATCATGAACAACTAAGAGAAAAGAATAAGTCGAGAACAGAAAAGGATAACCAGTAAACTGTATTCCATAGATTTTCCTGACTGCAATCTGTCGGTGTATTTTCTCATTATTCAGGACCTGAATATAGGCATAGCACTATGGCTAGCTGCTGGAGGAGATGGCTGGCTTTATGAGGAGACAAGCAGCAATGGTAGGGCGCAGTGCTTGCGTGTCAAGTACAAGTCTGAGGCCAGGATTCTTCTGGTGGGTTCTGGTGCTGATGAACAATGCGCTGGATATGGTCGGCATAGGACAAAATATAGAAATAGAAGGTGCTCTCTTTTGTTAATATAACGGAACTATCTTTATGTAATCCGAATGTCTCAACAATATTATTTCTAACATTTCCCTCAATGTGGCTCGGTCACGAGCCTTCCCCAATATTTTTTGTCCTTCTTTTATTGTCCTCTGCTCTTGTTTGGTTTTCCTTTTTCCTATGTTTCCAGTTATTCTGAAACTCTTGTTATAAGTCGTGTTGATATGTATTTTGTACTTTCATCTTGGGTACTTTAGTATGCTCACCTTTCTCACTGGTTTTTCTTGTGTTCGTGCTGCTTCAACACATGTATTGTCAGTTGGCTTGGGCTCCATGAGGAAATGAAATTAGACATGCAGAGGATTTGGAAAAGGAACTTAGGGAGAGATGATAGATGCATAGCCGACAATGGCAAGGAGGTGTGAAATAACTTGAATATACAATTTTAATATTGGTTGCAATTGTCGTAAATTGTAATCAAAACAATATTTAATATTTGATTATTTTCTACCAACAGGCGAGATTTCCATTTTTGGATGAAGATGTCATAAGGACTTTGCTTGATATTCCTCTATGGGAGATTGCAGACCTTAATCAGCCAAGTGGAGTTGGTGATAAGAAAATTCTGAGGGAGGTATGCCTTTCTTTGTTATTACACTTCTATGAATCATCGGCATCTATTCTTTCAAGAGATTTCGACAACCCTTTGGCAGTTCCTGTTGCATTCACATTTCTACCATGCTATTGCAGGTTGCACGCCTACTTGGTCTGAAGGAAGCAGCTTCTCTGCCCAAACGAGCGATTCAGGTACAGAATCATAGGCTTATTTGTCCTTATTTGTTTTACAACCGCACCATCTTTTCCTATCTCTTCAAAGGTCTAGATGAGGTTTACGCCTTTTTCTCCCGATTCTAGTTTTCATCATTCTTTTATGCTCGTACTCCCTTACGCGTAAACATGAGTTCAGTTTCAAAGAAAGCTGCTCATACCACCGTCTATGCACAGAATTGCTGCCTTAAGGGTGAAAATAGCTCAAGCTCCTAACATTGTTGGTTAAGCGTTCTCTTCCCTTTTGAACGCAGAAGGAAATTGATGAAAACACAAACTAACATGCCATTGCCGTGTATCTAACAGACGCCTTCTCGTGCAAAATTGGCTACGTTATCAAAAGTCTTATTCAAAATTATGTTCGCTTTGCAGTTCGGCTCCAGGATCGCCCGGGAATCAAACAGGAAAAATTTCGGAAGTAATCGAGCAGCAAACCAAGCCTCTGCAGGAAGTGTGGTGATATATGGATCATCAGACTAACACTGCCGGCCGCAGCCTGTTTGTCTGTCTGTCCGTCTCTGGGGTTCCAAAATTGCCTGTCATTCAATTGTCTGGGATATGACCATATTGTCACCAAGTATTATGGCTTTTGCTTTTGATTTTTTTGGTTTTTTAGTTTCCCTTTTCACACTCACTCATTTTATACCCAATATTCGAACACGAGACCTCCAGCAGTAAACCTCGAGCCTCAAATCACTCACGGGTTGATTTTCTCTTCGACTACAAATAATACCCTAAATTTGTTTCGACTAATTATTTTGATTTGGAGACATCGGTGTTTTGAGCTATTAAGTTAGGGTCTTATTTTTTTTAGAAAATAAAATAAAAATTAAGGAAAAAATTGCATTTTTAGTCCTATATGATAGGGTGTTTTGCATTTTTAGTCCTATACGATAGGGTGTTTTGCACTTTCGGTCCCCTAATTTATAGACTTAGCACATTTACTCTTGTAAGATAAATATTGTGACATTTTTGGTCCCATAGATTAAAATTATTGCACATTTGGTCTCTCATAGAGTATTAAGTTTATATCTTATGGACCAAATTTGCTATAATTTTATCTTATGGGATCAAATGTACTACACTTTTATTCTATGAAATTAAAAATACTACAATATTTATCATATGGGATTAAATATACTAAATTCATAAATTATATAACTCAAAATGCAATACGCCTTGTCGTGTGGGATTAAAAGTGTAAATTCCAAAATTAAGTATTCAATAAAAATGGATTCAATTTAAACAGGTGTTATAAATAATTGTATGAATTTATAATATATCAAATTAACGTTTCAACTAATTAATATGATACCAATATATCATTTGCATTGTCATCCTTCAACTTATAGCAAAATATATTTATAAAAGAATTTATGTGTAGCAATTTGCATTGTCATCCTTCAACTTATAGAAAAATACATTTATAAAAGAATTTACGTATAGCACGGGTTCTACGTTAGTTAAATGATGCAAATAAAGATGACATTATGAATCAAAATGGGATGAAGCATGAAAGAAATTATTTGCATTGTCACCCTTCAACTTTGGAGTCTCACATTAACTTGCTCAAATATTTCATTTTTGGGTTAATAAGACTCTTTTTTAAAATATTAAATTATTCTTTATCTTAAAAAATCACACTTACATTCTTCGCAAAAATTCTTGATTTATGTTTGACCCTGTTCATTTATTTGGAAGAAAAATGCTGATGTAAGTACAAAATTTTCATAAATTTTTAAATTTGCCTATTATTTAATATGTTCATGTATATATTTGTACTTGTAAAATAAATAATATATATATAAGGAGTGTGATTAACATTATTATATATATATATATATATATTAATTAATTGAAACCACTCGGGGGTGGATGGACTTTTTGAAGTCCCCGATCCCTTTTTATTAAAATTAAAAGGTGAGCAAATTTACAGCGGAGAGTGCTGATTCCCTATCATCTCTAAAAAAACTGTAAAATTAGGAATACTACTCCCTTATAAATATTCGCCCAAAGCAAAATGAGGAGTACTACTTCCTTACAATAAATCACAAAAATATAAATAAGGAGTACTACTCCGTTACAAAAGTAAGACTAGCTAAGATGATATACATCATTATATTTTTTCATTCATAAGTACAATATTATTATGTAAAAATGTCAAATAAGGGTTAAAGTTAAAAATTTATGCAATTTTTTGGGTTACTGTCATCATTTTTTATCCAAATCCTAAATCGGGTGTAATAGATAAATTTTTTAGAAGGAGTATAAGTGTAATTTCGAAATTTAAAAAAAAAATTATAATTATGTATTTTTTAAAGGGGTTTAGTGTAATTTCATATTTTCAGATAATTAGCCTATAAATTTTTACAAAGTGACCCCATTCGAAATTATTTGCTCAAAGAGCGGAATACTGAAATCTAAAACGTACATAGAATTGTAGACGCTCCGCCCTATAAATACCGAAGACTGAAATTGTTCGAAGGTCTACAAAAAACGCACAAACACAGCTCTCTGCTTCGGAATGCCTTCAATGGCTTCCAATACCTCCGACAAAACCAAGCAACTCAACGGAACCAAACTCGACTTCTTTGGCAGGTTTTTATGCTCACATTCGTTTCAAATAGTTATTGTACTTTGCTTTTCGATTGTTGTTGGTTGGCAAATTAATGTCATTTGTTAACTTGAATTATTTCCCAGGAGGCAAAAGATTGAGCAGCATAGGAAAGCTTTGCCAATAGCTACAGGTAATTCTCTTTTAATGTTTTTACTTAAACCGCTTTGCTTAGGAAGTGTTATTTTTTTTTTGGGGTTTGGGGGTGGGGGGGTGGGGGGGGTGAGATATTGTGTTGTGTTGGGTTGTAATAGATGTAGAAAGTGTATTTTTTTTAAAGTAAACGCATGCTTTATGCTTCTGATTGACGAGTCTCTGGGAGGTGGAGCAGAGTTATGTAGAAATATTGGACCAAAGTGATTTATGTGCACTTCATGGGCTTGCATTATGCAGAAAGTTTGAAAGTTATTCATATAGTGAAGAAAGAGAAAGCATAGTACATTAGTAATGTCTCAAATGAGTTCTCAATTTGCAGATGTAGATTACTTTTTCTTGCCCTAGGATAATCGTGGATTATTAGTGCAGTTAAATTGACTTGCATTAAGTTTGAAAGTTATTCATAGAGTAAATAAAGACTCAAGTAGTAAGTCAGTTGCTTCTGCCATGAGTTTTCAATCTGCAGCTGTTGATATTTCCTGGCCCAGCAAAAAAATTGGATTTGTATATTCTTTACTCTTTCAAAAAGACAAGTTAAGAAGCATTAGGGTATCGTGTATTGATCTCACACCGTACCCACACAAGAACGTATGTTTTTATGATTGTGGATTGTAGGTTAAGTTCATATATTTTGCTGTTATCACCATTAATTTTCTGGAACCGTGTCTCTTTCAAAATCTTTACATGACTAGGGTTTAGGGTTTAAGTGAGTGTCCTAGAAGAGTTCCAGAATTTACTATTTTTTCACCTTCAAACTTCGTTGGCGTGCAGTAGATTTTATCCTGTTTGCTATGCATGTTTGAGACATTATTTCATTTTGCTGCTGTTTTAAACTTCTGATTTCCATGATATGAATTTTTATCTACTTGAATTGGCATTTGCATATCATGCAGTTGAAAAGAGACTTTTGGAGGAGGTCAGCAAGAATGACATACTGATTATTGTTGGTGAAACTGGTAGTGGGAAGACAACACGTAAGTTCTATATGACCATAGCTCTAAGTGGATTTTCTTGTCGGATTTATGCTTAATAGCATATTGCACTTCATTTAATGATAAGATTGAGATACTCTGTGTACGTTAAGTTCTAGGTTATGTTACTCTATATCAATGCGACATGGATGTTGATGTGTGTACCTCTTAAGGTTATTGTAATGTAATCAATGGTAGTCACTAAAGGAAGAAGGTAGTTGTTGTTTCTTCTCTAATTAATAATCTATTGACTGAAGTTTGCCACCATGGATGTACTCAATGCCCAAATTTTCATGAATGGCGAACTTGTTGATCTGTCTTCTTGTGGTATTCCTTTCTGCACCTTTAGTGCCAATAGGTATACAATGTTCCCATAAGGTACGGCCTACCAGGTAGCTTCACCAGTGACTGGTACCTTATCCACAATGAAGATGTGAGTTGTTAACTTGGCATATTTGGCCTTTATCTAGTCCTTATAAGAAAGTATGTGTTTGTTGGTTTGGTTAGCTTGCCTACAATATAATAGCTCTCGACAAGGTTGTATGGTGTGAGAGCAACCTAAAATGGAGATATTAGGGTTCAGTGTATATTATATATGTGCAATGACATGCATGCATGTCATTTTGTGCTTAGACTGATAAAGTTAATTTACTCATATTCTCTAGGACTTCCAGATATTGGTAGGCAGCCTTATCTCAGAACAACCTAAAACTGAGATATTAGGGTTCAGTGTATATTATATATGTGCAATGACATGCATGCATGTCATTTTGTGCTTAGAATGATAAAGTTAATTTACTCATATTCTCTAGGACTTCCAGATATTGGTATGCAGCCTTATCTCAAGTTGTAACAGATTTGTCTGCCTATGCCCTTATCTGCGGAGTATTACTTATTTACTTTGAGTCAGAACATTTCATCTATATGAAGTAATATTATTTTGACAGAGTTACCCCAGTATCTATTTAATGGAGGGTTCTGCCGGAATGGTGGTATAATTGGGATAACCCAACCTAGACGTGTTGCTGCTGTAACTGTCGCAAAAAGGGTTGCTGAGGAATGTGGAGTAGCATTGGGCCAAAAGGTTGGATATGGCATTAGATTTGAGGATGTAACCTCCAGCTCAACAAGGATCAAATACATGACAGATGGCTTGTTACTGAGGTAAAATGAACATGCCTGTTTGTATGCCTCTTTACATGCATCATGTTAATGCAAAACCATAGGCACAGTTGGTTCCGTTTTTTATGTCAGGGCAGTTGGTTTCTTGTATGCAAATTATGTACATAAAATAGTAGAATATACGAGACTCCTGCATGGATCTAGTTATTCTTGGACAAGAATCCCTCTACAAACTAACTGATGATGTTTGAACTACAACTACAGGGAAGCATTATTGGATCCATATCTCTCCAAATATTCAGTTATTATTGTGGATGAGGCTCATGAGAGAACTGTTCACACTGATGTATTGCTCGGTCTGTTGAAGAATGTACAGAAAACAAGGTCTCTAGGTTCCAGTGACGTGGTACATAATGGTCATCAAAAAGGTGAGAATGGGGCAATATTGGAAAAAGAGAATGATATCCAATCTACCAACATCCTCAAGCACAATCAAGGCAAAAAGTTGTCCCCGTTGAAGTTAATTATCATGTCTGCCAGTCTGGATGCAAAAATCTTTTCTGAGTATTTTGGTGGTGCAAGGGCTGTGCATGTCCAGGGGCGGCAATATCCTGTTGATATACTATACACTCATCAACCTGAAACTGACTACATAGATGCAGCCTTGATTACTATATTTCAGGTTAGAACAACTAGTCCTTTTTAATACAGATTGCTCAATTTATTGCATGAATCGCTCTTAACAACTTTTTGGCTGACTGAGTTGTGATTTTCCTTTGAAAGACAAGCATACAAAGGCCAGTTTGCTATCTCTTCCTGCAATTTATATTTTCTGGGTTAAATTTTACATAAGGGATTGCATTGTTTTCCTTTAATTGCTTTTATATGAAACTCTGGAGTACTTTTAGAAAAGAAAGTGAAAACTTGGAAGGTTAAATATAAGAACTTAGCTGCCTTGGTATAAAAAAATTGAAGCATAAAAGTATCTTTTACCATGAAAACAAACAATTGATATGCTCTATGCCTTAAAAGTCCGGATATTTTGAAAAGTGAAATGCAACATAGAAGAAGCATTATAGACATCTGACTGCTACAGGAAAATCATGTTCTGTCCCTGCTCATAGGTTGAAGGATAGTTCCTTAGGTCTATTGTGCTTGTATACTTATTTTTCTTTCCAGCATCAGTTTGAGATTTGTTTTTCCAGTATTATATTGTTAAGGTTTTTTAGTTCTCTCCCAAACTATATTCTCAGGTTCAGTGTAGAGTTTTGTCGAATGCTGTTAATTCTTAGTTGAGTAAATTTTTTGACAAGCTCCACTTGTTTTTAGTTTAATTATATGGTTGGGCCTCATTGTTGTGTATTTATATTGTAATACTTACTTTTTTGTCGTTGAACTTCTAGATACATCTGGAGGAAGGGCCAGGTGATGTTCTTGTATTCTTGACTGGCCAAGAAGAAATAGAATCTATTGAGAGGCTTGTCCAAGAGCGCCTTCCAAAGTTACCTGAGAGTAAACGCAAGCTTCTGGTCATTCCAATATTTGCATCTCTGCCATCAGAGAAACAAATGAAAGTTTTCATGCCTGCACCTGTTGGGTTTCGTAAGGTTGATCTTTTCCCTTTGCTTGTCCCAAGATATGCTATAAATAACTTCTTGAACTGAACACCTAGAGGCGTATGAAATTGTATGGATTAATACTCTATAAATGATACCCATATGGATAAATTATTTGAAAAATCAACTTGTGTTTTTATGGAAGACAAAAGGCTCTTTAAATCTGTTTTGATCTGATAGTTTCCACCATCGTCCTTTGTTGAATTATCTCTGAGGATCTGTTCTATAGTGTTATTTGTGATTCACCTATTTAAATTTTTGATGATACATAGCGTATATGGTTGATAAGTCTACAATCATGTAGACTAAATGTTCTTACTGAGGTTTACTATTTGATCGTTCATGAAATTCTTATGGACAAAAGCTGGAGACTGAGAAAATTCTTGGGTTTTATTTGGAGTCTGAGCATTTCCATCCTTCAATAATTGCTCCTCCTTTTTTCCTCTGTATAGGGTCTCATCTAGTTGATATTTCTAATTATAAGTTGTTGCTCTTCTGTTATATAGGTAATACTAGCAACCAATATTGCTGAAACATCAGTAACAATACCAGGAATCAAGTATGTCATTGACCCAGGAATGGTTAAAGTACGCACATATGATGCTTCTACAGGGATTGAACCATTGATCATTGTTAAAACCTCAAAAGCACAAGCACTTCAGAGAAGGTACTGCAATTGGATTGATCCCAACATAATCTTGACGTGAATAAATTTATGCTTGTAAAGAGTGTTGCAGATTTATTTTTTCTCTCTGAAAATACAATGGTGGTTTATTCTATCACCCCTTTTTTCTCTTTTCCTTGTGGATAGTTCCACAACTTCTGGACGAATGAGGTGCTGAATAAGATATTTATTATCTTGAAAATCATGCAATCATTTTGAACCTTAGTTAGTCTGTTTGGTAGAAGATGTCAGGTAAATTAAAGAAAATTGTCTTATGCCATTCAAGAATCTTCGATGACTTTGTGATCAATAGTGGGTAATGAAACGAATGAGGTATCTGAAGTAGGAGTAGCTTAGTTACACTTTGTATATTGGAACCCTGACCCCCTTCCTTGCACTCAAATTGTGCGGAATGACTTTATTTTGTAATAACTGGGGTTTGCATATCTGGAAGCTTGGTAATAGAAAAGGTAGTTGGTAATAGTGAAAGGGCGTGGTTGACCTGTCTTCAGCTTTTCTAGATAAAAGAAAGATACAAAGAGCCAAT
Source organism: Sesamum indicum (assembly GCF_000512975.1). Lineage (NCBI taxonomy): Eukaryota > Viridiplantae > Streptophyta > Magnoliopsida > Lamiales > Pedaliaceae > Sesamum > Sesamum indicum. Next base: position 51,009 of record NW_011628111.1, on the reverse strand, counting down.
TTCTTTTATCAATATCTATATTCTAGTGAAAAACTTTAACAATTTGGATGCAGTGGGCGTGCTGGCCGTGAAGGACCTGGGAAATGCTACCGTCTTTATCCAGAGAATGAATTTTACAAGCTCAAAGATTCCACAACACCAGAAATCAAAAGATGCAATCTTTCAAATGTCATTTTGCAGCTTAAAGCTTTAGGCATTGATGATATTGTTGGGTTCGACTTTATTGAAGAACCAGACAGGTGATTGTGACAGCATGGAGCAAGTTTTGCAATATGCTGCTCTCTATTGTGTATTTCTTTCTGTGGTTTACTCTTCAGTGATTATCCGAAACTATGATCACCACACCCCACCCCCCCTTCGGGGTTAGTTTGCATATATTGGTATATTATATTCATACGTGAATCCGTTTGTACAGGATGGCTATTATCAAGTCAATGGAGTTGTTATTCTTGTTAGGTGCTCTTACAGACTCGAGTAAATTGTCTGAAGTTGGTCATCAAATGGCCAGGCTTCCTCTGGATCCTATTTATTCTAAGGCTCTCATTGTTGCCAGTCAATTTAATTGCTTGGAAGAAATGTTAATAGTTGTTGCAATGCTCTCAGTCGAATCTATCTTTTATGCCCCCCGGGAAAAGTTGGAAGAGGTAAGCCTGCAGCTCTCTGCTTGCAACTTATTCTTGTACTAAATGGTGAATCCTTCAAAATGATATTCTGGTCTGTTCGCAAAACATGCCTGAAGAGGACACTGTTTATTTTACTCAAAACATGAGATGATAGCAAGCAAAGAGTCTGATGCATTGGGAATATTGCATGTATTTGATGAACAATATCAGTGTGTAAAGAATAAGCTTCAGTTTATTATTCTCGTTAGTGATCTTGCGTTCTTTTCAAAACCTAAGCCTGCTGTAGATCCAGTATTCTATCATGGTGAGGAGGTATTGGCTTCATTTTTCATATATAGTGGCGTGCTTTTAGAGAAATACAAAATGTTGCCAGATGGTTAAGGTCTTTTAGTTTCTCTAGCCAAAGTTGAATTTACTATCTTAAGAGGAATCCTGTTCTATCTTTTAGAACCCCCTCGAGATGAGGTTGGATCAGGTGCTTCTTTTGCTAGTCAATCTAGCTGCTACATTGGTGATGTCATTATTACAGTACATTTAGCTATTTTGTCTCCTACCTTGTGAGATAACAATAGTCTATGGTGATGCTGCTGTACTAGCTAGCACCACAGTGCAACTGAAAACTCTTTCTAATGGTCTAAATGAAATGATTGAACGTTGAATAGCTTATTTGCATATGTTGTTGGAAGTTGGCAATTTGTCATGAAGTTGTGTGCAGATGGTTCAATCTTTTGTCCCAAGCTAACTATGCAAATATAACCATAAATTTTTATGTTTATATAACATTCGAGTTGGCATAATGGAATTTCTATCTTTACCCCAAACAACTGGTTTTTCTTATAAGTTCATTTTATTCTTGCTATATTGGTGTGCTGCTGCTTTACACTGTTGAGACTACTGATGTGTTTCTTAGTTCCTTACAATCATTAGCTTTGAACTGATACACTTCTGCATAATGCAGTCACGAACTGCTTTGAGGAGCTTCTCAAGTCCTGAGGGAGATCATTTGACATTATTAAATGTATATCGTGCTTCTGATGAGTTCTTGGAGAAAAGCAAGTTAGTAAGCAGTAAAGAAAAAGCTGAAAAAAATCTCAGAAAATGGTGCAAAGAGAATTTTATCAATAGCCGCTCCCTAAAGCATGCTCGTGATATCCACAGGTTTGCTATGGTTTCCTTGGCATACATAAAGCAAAACTTATAATCATTCTGAATAGTTACTTTCCTTTTTCTTTAAAATGCTTCTGACAAAGGTGGTGAGATGATTGATACGGATTCATGCAGCCTTTTAGTTCTAGTTTCACAATGTTATGCTGATTCTTTCCCTTCTCTACTGGGGAAAAACGACTGGAACCTTGTTAACATTTCTGTAGTACATATATCTAATTCGATCTTTTGCTCTATCTGTAGTCAAATACGGAGAAATGCTGAACAAATGGGTCTTCGTGTCACTTCCTGTGGAGATGACATACTTTTGCTCCGCAGATGTCTGGCTGCTTCCTTTTTTCTTAATGCAGCTCTGAAGCAGCCTGATGGTACTTACAGGTAACTGTTTAATTCCACTGGGATAATGGCATCTATTGAGATGTCAAGATGCTGAAAATTTATCAGTATGTGGATCTCTGTCTTGCAACAGCAATTATTTGATAAACTTTACTCACATCTCAATTCTTGAATTCATCAAATGACAGGGCTTTGTCAAGTGGTCTCATGGTGCAAATTCACCCTTCCTCTGTATTATTTCGGATGAAACCAGAGTGCATAATTTTTGACGAATTAGTCCGAACTAATCAGAACTATGTCCGCAATGTTTCTAGAATAGATTTCTTGTGGTTAGCTGAGCTGGCTCCTCAATGTTATGCCTTGCAGGAATAGATCACCTCGTTACATGAAATACATTGGTATGCCTATTAAACTGAGTACTTTGGGGAGAAAGATAGCTCAAAGATTAAGGGACATCTTCCAGTCGACACTAAGGTTTACTGATTACTTTGCTTTGCTGCGGCAGCAAGGATGGACTGCAAATATGCCAGTGTTTGCCATTGGAGGGGATAATGCATCAAAACTCATAGACATTGAATGAGCCGTAATTCTTGGAATTGCGACAACTCAAACCACATTTTCACAAAATGGCAAGCATTTGATGGACTTCTAGATGTGATCAAAGTTGCCTGCTTTAATCCATTGCAAGGATGGGCAAATAGACGACTCAAGTGCATTTGATGATGCCATCTTTTAACAGAGAATATAGCAAAGCTAGTTCTTTGCCGAGTCACTCAATGCAAATTGCTTGAGGCGAAAGTGGAAGCATCTGTTTATTCATTCATCATCTGGGGAATAGCTTTGTGGTCGTTCAAATTCTCCAGCTGATTCTATGCCATCACCTTCTCCTGGCAGCAAACTCTTTTTCCTTTCTCCATTTTCTGTACGCCAAGTACAATCGACTCTGATCCACAAGCACGAAACACAGTTTCTTGTAAGAACATACATCTCAAGTCATCATTTGTTTTTAGTTCGAGCTTGATTCTGAAGTCAATCAACGGTAGCAGCGAATGTGACATAGTGTTGTCATAGGTAGTTGTACAAGATTTTTGATCTGGTCTAGTCTTTTACTTATTGATGGTCTTGCATTTAGAGCAGAGCAAATATCAGAGAGTGGAAGTTTCATCTGTCACAATCTCAGTCAGACTTGTATATTTTTCTCCTGTTATGTTGAATGAAGAACCTGGAACCATTTAATAAATATTGTATGGAAACTGGCTTATCTGGACTCTCATGTAATTGTCAATGATGACTTTTCTTGCATCAACTGTATTATATTTCCTTCCTTTGGGTGCACCATTTGGACAGCCATCCATTGGAAAATTCTTTTATGCAAGAAGTGTGGAAAAACACCAAAATGATAATGAAAATAACATCCAACAGTGCTGATGTAGTGTAGTTCTCAAATTCGAACACGTGCCAAGATAATAAATCCGACTTCTTTCATTTATTCAACATGAGAATACAAGTCCCCAACCTTTCAACAATTATCTAATACCAAAATTAATTGGCCCGTTTTAGAAGTCTCCATGCATCCAATTAAACATTCACACACACGCACACAAACTCTGATCATTATGAATGTGTTTTCTCTATATATAAACGCAGGAATCATCACTTCAGACTCTTAGACAACAAGAAACTATGGGAAACTCACTTGCATGTTTCTCTCCAACACCAACAGCCAAACCATCATCATCATCATCACCTAAGGACCTTCTTCCTCCATGGCTTTCCCCCTTAGCCACCAGCAGAAAATCCAGAAGACAGGCCTCTTCCAAGTCGAAAACAGAGGTCGTTTTCGATGATTCCTACATCAAACAACAGGCCCAGATTGCCACCATGCTTTATCACCACCACTTGCAGAACAATGGTGGCGATCTTCTTCTTCATTTGGAGCGCTCGATATCGACCAAGAGCCCTCCATCTTCTTCCAAGAAGCAGAAGAGTTTGATCAGACGATCGCGCTCTCTCTCATCTTCTAGTCCTCTGTCTACTTCTTTGCAGCTCCTTAATCAGGTTGACACATTCAGAACCTGTTCAAGTTTCATTAGTCATATGTATTCTCATTTTCATTCTGACATAGTTTATGTTACAAAATTACATTATGTTTCTTGGCTTTTTTCTTGTTTTTGATTAGTCTTCTGATTGTGTATGTTGTTTACTCAACCACTAAATTATAGTTTCTTAAGCATATATACCAGCTCTTGAAATAATAATTATATCATTATCCTTAATTTTTTATTGTTTGGCCATTTTTAGAGGTTTTACTTTTCTTTCATTGTGAATATTCAGATGAAATGAAAGTTTACTTTTCAGGCAAGAAAGCTGACTCAGTGCAATAAAAATTTTTTGACTTTGGGAAAATAATGTAATTATCTGATAGCATATTACATCAAAATGAATATGACTTCATTTCTGATTAGCATTGTCCTGCATAATTAAGTGTAATTATGTCTTGGCCCCACAATTGTTATAACATTTGTTGCATAGTTGACTCTCACAAAAGAATAAGGAAATAATTTCATTCAAAATAATTTTTCTTCGATATCCCAGTTCAAATTTAATTATTTTATTAAATAATACTCTGTGTTCCATTTAATTTTAGGATGCAGCAGAAAGTGGTGGTGTAGCAGAGAGCAAGCATTTTGTGCTGGTTCATGGGGGAGGTTTTGGAGCATGGTGTTGGTACAAAATCATAGCACTCCTTAAAGAAGGACAATGTGAAGTTGATGCCATAGACCTCACTGGTTCTGGAGCTAACTTCTGTGACATAAACTCCATCACAACTCTACCTCAATACGCCAAACCCCTCACTGATTTCCTAGCAAATCTTGCTGATAACAAACAGGTATGTTATACATTCTTCTACCTCTCATCTCTTCTGCAGATATATCGTTTTCTAACGTCGTCTAAATCAAACGTAAGAGCTAAAACAGAAAACTATTACTCTCTCTATTTCGTTTTAACGCATCCAGTTTGAGTACTGCGTGCAGAGTCTAGAGACTGGAAGTCAGTAGTATCATATTTTTACGTTAACGAAAAGGGTTTTATCCATCTCAAGCTAGAATAAATAAGAATGATAAATTTCGGACAGAAGGAATATGTATTTGCTCCCGTTGAGCTTAATTAGTTTATGGTAATAACAAAGTAGTTGCTAGTGCAGGTGATTCTGGTAGGACATGATCTTGGTGGAGCTTGTGTTTCCTACGCAATGGAGCTGTATCCAACAAAAGTTTCTAAGGCCATTTTTGTTGCTGCAACTATGATGAATAATGGCCAGAGTGCTCTTGATGTCTTCTCTCAACAGGTCTAAAAATAACTAGTGTTATGTACTGCAAATCTTGCACCAAATTGCATGATTCTGAAATATTTTCCAGTTCAGATGTCACTTGAGTGACTGTTTTGTGTCGTTGCAGTCATGCCTAAGCGACATAAACCGACGTGCTCAGAAGTTCCTGTATGCAAATGGGAAGAATCGTCAGCCAACTGCTATACAATTTGACGAATCACTATTGGAAGACTTCTTGTTTAATCGAACCCCTTCAAAGGTACCATTCTGCACCTAGAGACGGAGTCAGTAACGAGCTGAACTGTAAATTCTTGATAGTCTTGCCATGTTGATCAATTATGAGAGTCTTTGATCTTTGTTCTTACAAACTTGTATATGTACATTGATCCAGGACATTGCATTGGCATCGGTGTCCATGAGGGCAGTACCGTTTGCACCTGTGACAGAGAAGCTCTCCCTTTCTGCATCAAACTATGGCTCCATCTCAAGGTTTTACATAAAAACAGACGACGATCTTGCCATTCCTCAACCCCTTCAGGAGGCCATGATACAGTCAAGTTTCCCTAAGCAAGTCTTTGAGCTCAAAGGTTCCGATCATTCGCCTTTCTTCTCGAGGCCTCAAGCACTGCATAGGCTTCTTGTAGAGATATCAAATCTCCCACATGAGTAAAATGTGAAAATGGGGTCATTAGATGTGATCAAATTTGATTCAAACATTGACACAAGGCCAATTGTAATGTTGATACAACTTATAAAGGAAATTAATGTAATTTCAAAACTCTGAGGGGTCAAAGTGTAATTGCCCAAAGTAGAGGGGTGGGCGGAGAAATTATCTCATGTGGAATCTTTATAGAAGAAATTAATTTAATTTCAGAATTTAGAGGGGGTGAAGGGTAAATCACCCAAAGTAGAGGGGGTGGTGGTGTAATTATTTCATGTGAGATCTTATCTTGTGACTTGTCAGTGAAAATAAATATAATAAGTACAATTAAATTTTAATATATGCAAATGGGATCTTGAGCTAATAATTTAATTCTTAGTAGTAAACTATTAAGAAGTCAAACTTTTTATTACATTTTTGGCAAGTACACTTTAATTATTATTAAATAAGCGATTTAGCACTTCCATAGGTATGCCTGATTTCAATTTTCTTGTGGCTGTTTAATTTTCAACTTCCAAGGAAAAATCTGTACTTTTTATTTGGTATAGATTTTCGTGTAAGATGAAAATATATTTAAATTTATTAATTTTATAATAAATTATAGTGTCAAATTATTATATTTTTTTACGTATAATCAAATATATTTTTACTTAAATTACTGCTCTTATTTAAGTACTATTTATGTCTAACAAGAATTATATTTGCTTTGCAATATTACTCTTCAAGATGCCATGCAAGGGGCAAAAAGGGCAATTAACAAAATAATATTTGCCACTACTAAATTACTCATGCATTAAAAATGACATAGCAAGGTGATAATAATTTCAATATCTTATTAATACTAACTTGAAGTTTTATGAAAGGACATGTTTGCCCTTCATAAAAAGAAAAAACAATAACAAGGCAAAATGGCAACCCAAAAATCACAACACTTAGCAATCCAAAACAGGGACTGGGATTTCCCAAAAAAAAAATAGAAAAAAGAAAAAAAACGCGTCGAAGCCGGATAGAGGTATGTCTCAGATGTCCATGTTGGTTGGATTATTATGGCATACTAAGTATGCTTGCAGAGTTCAGTTCTTCCTCAAGATTCCGAGCCTCTTGCGAAAATCTTCCTCCATGAGGGGAATGCCATCGCGCAACTTGATCTTCGGCTCCCAGCCTAACAGCTCCTTCGCCTTCGTTATGTCTGGTTTTCTCTGGCGAGGATCATCAGGAGTGTTCTCCACTGTCATGATCTCCACTTCTGGATTGATCATCTGCAAGGTTACAATCATTTCGTGTTAAATTCAGAAAGCTGAGAAATGAGGACTTGGGCTGTTAAATTTCGCGATAAGAAACTGCGTCTTGATAGTACTTTCGATATGGTATGACAGCAAAATGTAGTACTGATCGACTGAGCACAAATAGATATTAGGAAAACTTAGGCTCCCAGATGGGCTTCGTTGAGTATAACGAGAATATGGTAAAAAGTTATGGAAGTTACCTCCTTTACAGTCTCTGCGAGCTCAAGCATCGTAAATTCACCTGAGAGAGAAATATTGTCAGTGACAACTGACGTAAAAGTAAATTTTGGGGTGGAAGTTTTCATGGAGAGGAAAAGAGACAACTAGATGGAAATGAAACGCATTGAAAGTAAGATTCTGACAGTGAGGTAATGATGTTATTGACCTGGATTGCCAAGGTTGATTGGTCCGGTGTTGTCTCCTTCCATCAGTCGAATAAGACCATCAACCTTCGCCGAAAACAAATAGAATGATGTCATAAGAGGTATTATTATGAATTTCTAATAGCAAAGCTAAAATGAAGTGAAGCTGCTGCATACCATATCAGAAACATAACAAAAGCTCCTTGTCTGAGTTCCAGGCAACTGAACAGTCAAAGCTTCGTCGCTACATGTTTTTGACATGTAAGAAAGTCAGTCACAATCATTTTAGGTGATTGATCACAACCAAGCTTGGAATTTTTAATGAAGATTGCTAGCAGTGTGGCCAGAGAGTATTACCGTATTGCTTGAGCTAAGAAATTGCTGACAACCCGACCATCATCAATATTCATCCGGGGTCCATAAGTGTTGAAGATCCTTGCAATCCGTATCTCTATTGAAAATTTAACAGAATGTTATTCGCTGGAGCACCATTTGAGATGTACTATATAAGTAGTAAAAGAGAGGCTAATACCGATTCCATGCTGCCTATGATAATCAAACATCAAAGTTTCTGCTACTCTTTTCCCCTCGTCATAACAACTCCTGACTCCTGCAGTTCCACATTAAAATAATGTGTCAAACGCTTCTTAGACGTAATAAATAAATGCTTATGTCCCAACGACATGGGGAAATTTATGTTCCTACTCTCAGCAACATAGCAATACCTATAGGGTTCACATTGCCCCAGTAATCTTCAGTCTGAGGATGCACAAGTGGATCCCCGTATACCTCTGATGTGGATGTCAGCAAAATCCTATTCATATGTCACACACAGTGAATAAGGAGATCCAAGAGAAACTATGACAAAAACAAAAAGAAAATTGGACAGGTTGCCAAACCTTGCTCCTACTCTCTTGGCAAGTCCCAACATGTTTAACGTTCCAATTACGTTAGTCTTTATTGTCTGTTGGATTCAAAGAATTGACGTTAACGGTCATTGCTCCATCGGTGAAGAAATTATGTTGTCAAATCGTGAAGTTTACGAAACTTAGTAATTCTGAAACTATAAAATGTTCTTCTTTCTCATATTGGAGGGAAAGAAGTGTCAACGCAAATGGATAACCTCAGTGTGCGTGTGTGCATGCAAGAGTGTAAGAGGGGGGGGGGGGGGGGGGGGGGGCAACGCAAATGGATAACCTCAGTGTGCGTGTGTGCATGCAAGAGTGTAAGAGGGGGGGGGGGGGAGAGAGAGAGAGAGAGAGAGTTTCGTCTCGGGACTGGCCTTCACAGGATTGTATTTGTAGAAAATTGGGGAAGCAGGACAAGCAAGATGGTATATCTGATCAACTTCAACTAATAAAGGCTCTGTGACATCTGCAAAGGAAAAAGGATTAATAAGTAAACAATTAACATCGGCGTTCCATGGAACAAATTCTCGTTGCAGAAACCCAAAGTTTATAAGCTTAGAAAAGTCTCATTCTAGAAAGATTCCTTCACGAGATGACGAGAGCTAAATCTTTTAAGATGCTTCCACCCTATGATGGCCCTATCAAGTAAAAGTTTCATAAAATCCAGTTCGCTTTGCATTTCCACGTTATTTCTCTTTTGAGTTAAAGCAACGACCTTCTATGGCCCCATATACATGTGAGAACCACATCCTCACCATATTAGATTCTAAACTAAAAACATCCGGATAACTGATGAACTGCAAAGAATACCTACCGTGTCGAATAAGCTCAAATCGTGGATGACCAATCCATTGCCTTAGGTTGTCTTTAGAGCCGGTAAAGTAGTTATCAACAACAATCACCTGAGCAAAAGCCAACAAACAATGTTAGTTACATGCACATATTGCGGAAACCGTTGCTAGTGCAAGAAAAGCTTACTTCGTTTTTCTCATTTTCCATCAGTTTGTCGACCAAGTGAGAGCCAATGAATCCAGCTCCACCAGTAACCAAGATTCTCATGTTTGCCTGTTATTAAGTTGTTAGTTGGTGCTGACATCGACAAAGACCATTGTATAGATATCTATAATCGGATGCAAGAAGTGGCGGAGAAAGAACAATTATGCAAAACTTTTATAGAACTACTTCTGATGAATAACGAATAATGAGAGTTTCCTGACGAAAATGTATTTCTGATGCCTAGAAAGTATGCACTCTGAGTTTTTCCATAATCGAACAAATATCCTTATATTGCATTAGACGTGCATAAAATAAGGCATATCAAACAAGCAGAGCATGCAACCCCCCCTCCCCAACCCCATAAATCAGTCCATGCTCCTCCTCAAGCAAACGGCGAAATGATACTTGTGATGTTACAACATCAATGTCTCAGAGTGAAATTAGATCAACATTCAAATTCTTCTTTCCATTTGCTTACTAATATTTTGTTGCAAATCCTTGTCGATCAGACCCGAAGATTAAAGGAGTTTCCTCGAGATGAATACAAGTAAAAAAGAAAACACTGTTCGACTGAGGACCAATCATCTCATACCTTAAAGAACTTTGCTCTCCTCAGTGGTGAAGGCTCGGGAGGCGGCTTGGAGGTGACATGGTTCGGTCCATTTGACACTTCTTTAGCCATTATAAATTGCTTCTTCAGTTGCTGAATGCAAATACCAATTAGGTCAGTATAACAATCAAGTTCAGACCAAATACAATACAAACAAAAGATCAGCATGGCTCATTTTCAAAATCCTGTAGATTGGTCCAAATCATCCAGAATTTAATGTACGATCTGGAAAAGGAACTGCTTTATTTCCCATTTTATCTTTAAAGCAAACAAAGGATTGCATCTTATATGCCATATATAAGATGGAATAAAAACATTGATCGCCGTCACAAAAACAAATGGAGAAATTAAACGAAAACATAACTTGAACAATCTACTCACAACCTTTCCCTTTCCGTGCAGAATTATCGGATTTTAACACTCAGAAGAAGAAACCAAATTCTCTTAAATTAGTAAGACAGCTGAAAATTCAAATCTTTTTACAGCAAATTAGGAGAAATCAAATCAAATCAAATCAAATCATATCCAATCACTTAAGTAAAGAAAAACGGTTGAGTCCAGACAACATTCACAATTTCAAGAACCCAGAAGAGCAACCAGCATAAAAATTAAGTAAAAAATCACAACCCAACAGATTTCAACACTCGAAAGAGGCAACCAAATCTCTCTTACTAGTAAAACTCCAAAAAGATCCAATCTTTAAAGCAAATACAGATGAATCAAACTCTAATAAATTATTATTATTATTACTTAAAAAAAAAAACAAAAAGGCAACAGTAAAATCTTCAGCACCACAAAAGCACCATAATCCCAACCCAGAAAAGGATTTATTTCTTCACCAAATCACATTATATCCCAATACAAAGCAGATAAGTGGGAATTGGGAATTAATTTACTGAAAAAAGAAATCTTTGAACAAAAATCAAGCGCTGTGATCGTCACCTCTTACTTGTATTCTACTTATCACTGGAACTACAACTTCTTCTCCAACTCCACTCTCAACACTTGCAAACACCTCAACTTATATACTGCACACAAAAACCCAAAAATTAAGGACAAAATATTCAAGTAATCAAATGAAAAATAAATAAATAATGGGAATGAACAACAAAATAAAAAAGCATGGCTCGCAGAAATCATTATGTTATACCAAACGTTACCAACTGGAGAGAGAAACAGAGACAGACAGAGAGAGAGAGAAGAATCGTCAAGATTAAGCAAGATTACAGCCAAGCATCTGATTCAATAACATATCTTGAAAATATTGATTATATATATATATATATATATATATAAATCAGCGTACCTTAAAGGTCACTCCATGCCAAGACTCGGGCAGAAGCAGAGGCAGAGGTAGACATGGAAACGGAACCTTAAAATAATGTATTTGTGTTGTAAAATACTACTCCCTATATATAAATATTTTTCTTTTGGTAATTACTGAAACTCTTTTTCTTCTTTGAAGAAAAAGGAAAAAAAAAAAAAGGGTTGTGATTTAACTGGGTCGGCGTAGTTACGTGCCCTCATACATCGTTGACTTTTTTTTTGATATTGGCGAAAATTTTAGGGCAAATCACAAAGATTTTTCATTATTATAAATATTTTTTATTATCTAAAAGATTATAAATAATTTCTTAATATTTACGATAGTACGACCAGTGCCCATATAATGGGCTCTTAAAAAACAATATTTATTAGACGATTATTAATTTTAGAAGGATATTTGTCATTTTTTAAATAGGATAAATTATAATGACTTTACCTGAAATTTGATATAATTACGAAACCCCCTTATTGTTTGAAAAATTATCAATACCTCCTAATCTTAAGGGTTGTGTAACAATTAGTCCATTTCTTTAGTGTCTGTTAGGTTTTCATCTATTTTTTATGGTGAATTAAACAAAATATCCTTGTAGACTCAAAATTATAATTTTATTTATTTTTTTAAATTAATTTTTTATTGAGTTAGTGAATAATTTTTTTTTTATAATTTTTCAAATATTTTCATTCATCCCATTTATTTTTTTTTATAATTTCATAATTTAGTTTTTAGAAAAGAAAAAAATAGAGTAAGGGGGTATAGTTGACAGTTTCATACTTCCTTCCAATAATTACATAATTTCATCAAGTATCAAGAAAGTACTTGTAATTTTTCAAATAATAAGAGGTATTCATAATTATGTCAAACTCAAAGGAGGTCGTGTAATAAGTAAATTAAAGGTTAATATAAATTTCCACTCAAAGGAGGTCGTGTAATAAGTAAACTCATTATTTGGAATGTCTGAGGTATAGGTAAGCTGGAAAAACAAAAAATCTCTCAGATATACTTTCTGAAAACAAACTTGACATGTTAATATTACTTGAACCCTTTGTACAGCTAGACGCCGTTTACCTTACTTGCAAATTTGGCTTCCATTCTGTGCTTACTAACTCTAACAATAAGATCATGTGTTTTCTTAAGCTTGGTGCTGACATCCAGATTATCCAAGATCACACACAATTTTTGCATGTTAAATTCAATTCAGGAGCTCTTCCAGAGGACATCTTCTGTACTTCATCTATGCCAAGTGTTACAGAACTCCGAGGAGAATCCTTTGGGATGAATTGACACGAATTTCAAACCAAAACGTACCATGGCTCGTTGGAGGGGATTTTAATGCTATCTTACATCCGAATGAAAACCAAGGTGGGGATATGAGAAGAAGGGAATCCATGGATGACTTTAACGAGATGATGTTTGACATCAGCCTAATTGACGCTGGGTTTGAAGAGGAACCCTTTGCTTGGACAAACAACAGAGTTTGGAGGAGATTGGATAGGATTTTCTATTCCAAGGAGTGGACTGAAATCTTCAATAGCACTGGAGTCTCACATCTCCCCAAAAGGTTCTCAGATCATCACCAACTCCTCATCACTGCTGCTAAAATAGAGGACAAAAAACCTTCTTCCTTCAAATTTCAGAATATGTGGCTGAAACACCATACCTTCCTAGACACAGTCAAGCAATCTTGGTGCCTCCCTATAGAAGGATATGGGATGTACAAGCTACAACAGAAAATTTACAGAATTAAGGAACTATTCGAACAATGGAACAAAGATACCTTTGGAAACGTTTTCACAACAGTCAAAGAGGCGAAACATTACGCCACTGAAGCGGAAAAAAGATTTGATAGAGATCCCTCTGAAGCCAACCTTATCGACCTCAAGAGAAGTAACACGGTTCTCGTTCACGCACTCACAATTGAATTTGGATACTGGAAGTAAAAGAGCAACTATAAGTGGCTCGAGGCAGGGGAAAGGAACACAAAATACTTCCACTCATTAGTGAAGAAAAAAAAGGATAAAGTCCACAATGCACAGAATCGTGGAAGAGAACCAAGAAGTTACTACCGGCCCGAATAAGAGAATCTGCTACTACATATTTTAAAAATCTTCTCTCTTACAATCCGGCTAGCAACAATGCCCCAAAATTCCCATTTCAATTCCCCCAAGTATCAGAAGAATGTATTCACAGGAACGGTAGTCTACAAACAGATGAGGAGATTAGAGATGTAGTTTTCAGTATTGAGAAGGATAGTGTAGCAGGTCCGGATGGTTTTTCATCAACATTCTATCAAGTATGTTGGGGTTTTATTGCAACAGATATTAACGAGGTGGTCAAGGACTTCTTTTATGGCACCCCAATGCCAAGGAGTTTCACAGCCACAACAATCGTGCTCATCCCTAAAGTCGATTCTCCTCAAACCTGGAATGACTTCAGACCCATCTCCTTGTGTAATGTCACCAATAAAATTATGTCTAAGCTGATTTACAACAAGCTTTACCACACACTCCCGGACCTTATTACACCTTCACAAAGCGACTTCGTTCCGGGAAGACTTATTGGTGACAATATTTTAATGGCTCAAGAGATGATTCACCATCTTGACCTTAGATATAACAAAGGCAATCTGGTTATCAAACTTGACATGTCTAAAGCATATGATAGAGTCAACTGGAATTTCCTCCTTACCGTCTTGCAAAAGATGGGTTTCCCGCAAAGATTCTTCACACTCATCAAGCATACTATCCAAAACTGTTGGTTTACTGTTCTTGTTAATAGAGAAACAACAGGATTCTTTAAATCATCCCAGGGTTTAAGACAAGGTGATCTACTCTCCCCAGTTCTCTTTATTCTAGCAGCAGAAGCATTCTCAAGAGGCCTCGATCTCCTCTTTAATGAGAACCCGGGTATGTTCTATCATACTAACTGCGAGGTTAAGATATCACATCTCTCATACGCCACTGATGTTATTGTGACGTTCGTAGAATTTTGTACGTAATTGGAAGACTAATTAGTAATTATTAGAAATTTAAATTTAATTAGTAAATAAATTATAGATTGAATTTGGGATATAATAAAACTTGTACGGATTAAATTGGAGTTTGTTATAATATTTGAAAGCAAATTATATTAATTAAGAAATTTAGGAAGGATGTAATGGGTATTTGAGAAAAGTTTAATTAAATAAATAAAATAATAATAATATTATATATATGTAAATAATATATTTATAAGAAATAATATATATGTTAGTAGTAATATAAATATATATATGTATATATATTAGTAGTAATATAATATTATATACATATATGTATGGATTAGAGAGGGGCCCACCAGCCCACCGCCTCACCCTCCTCTTTCTTTTTCTTGTTGTACACACACATACAATACACACACATAATACATTACACGCACAAAACACAGTTAAGAAAAAAATTGCACTCTCCTGTCGCAGAAAAAAAACTAAAAAAAACAGAGGTACGCAAATTTCTATTTTAATTTATATTAATTAGTATAATTATATTATTTAATTACTCCATTTATTAAATGTTTTTTATATTGCGCGATGTACTATTTAATCGAAGAATTTTATGATTTTGGCTATTTAAATTAGTGTCGAATTAAATATCACATTTGATATAAAAATGATATAGTTGGGTAATTAAAATATTAGATTTATTAGATTTAATTATTATTATAACTAATTTACACAATTCCATCAGAATGATTTATTATTGCTTAATTAAATTGTATAGCAACGATAAATTAATAGAAAATTCATAGAAATATTTTGAAAAGTTATATTTAAGAAATATTATGTTATTAAAGAGGAAAAATGAGGTTTTCAGTGGTAATATAATTTAAGAATGTTATTAAAAATGATAGTTATAAATATATAAGGGGTTTGATTAAGTGAATTCTTATGAATTATTTGGTAAATTAAATATATTGATTATACGTATAATATTTTATTATAGGACGTGACGACAAAATAGAGGGTTGAGCAATCCCTCGGGAAATCGAAGCATTTTGGGATTTAAGGTAAGTATAATTGGATTTTTTTTTTTATATATATATATATATAGTGATATGCTTAGTATTGCATATTATATATATTGATTTCTTATATTTGATCGTCAACTTGGTTTTATATTTATATACGTGGGTTTCGTATATTGATTGCTTATATAATTAGTTGTGGGTTATTTGCTAGATTGCCTAACATTGATGAAATTGTTACTATGTGTTATGTGATTGTAATGTAAGGACATGCGAGATATGATTATGTGATGATTGTATAATTGATTGTTGTATGAAATCAGATTGGGAGTAATTATTATAAAGAACAGAATGATGATCGTGAATTGAGATAAAAGATGATGCTTACCTAGTTGGGAACACAGTCAATGGTTTATGAAAATGTGATTGAAGATGATGTGATTGATAATTGATATGAAAAATATACGAATTAAGCTAGGTACCATGGCGCGTAGGGTGCCGGGGTATTCTGGACAGCGGGGAATATCCTGTGCTGTTAGCTACACACTGGGGTGGTGTGGGGGTACCATGTTTGTTGTGATGTCCTGTGCTGATATTGCTACACAGCTGAAGTAAAAGAGTGTGGGGGTATCACACAACGGGTATCCTGTGCTGTATATGATATGATGATGACCGGCGAAACCATTGACTGATGTATACCAATTAGAGTAAGTGGGGCCCTTAACTAATAAAAGATAATGTCGAATATTGTGTCATGGATTGATTTATAGTTGTGGTATGTATTACTGCTTATATTTGATGTTGCTATATGACTAATGATTGTTAGTCAATGTGACTGCATGTACGTGAATTGTTGCCTGTGTATATATATAAACTGATTGGTTATACTTATTGAGTAGGCAGCTCATTCCTTGCCACGTACTTTTCAGGAGATAGGTCACACTGATTAGCCACATTGGACTTTGAGCGGTGCCGTCGCCTTTATTAGGTGGGTCAGCCGTGACTTATGAAGCCAGAGTTTTTGATTGTTGGGTTGTTAAATATTCTGGTCTTTTATCGGAATTTGTGTTTTAAGTTGTGGTATGATTTTTCTTGAGGTTGTGTACATGAGAACATCTAGTGAGGGTGAATATAAACTTTCAAAGGTATCTATTATCTTTTGTGGTATATATATATATATATATATATTATATTAATAAATTAGAATTTATTTTACGAGTTGAAAGAGAATTACTTATAGAATAAGTTCTGATCAAAGAAAGGATGAAATAGTAATAATTAAATGTAGCGAGTAGGGGGTGCTACAGTTATCCTGTTCACAAATTGCGAGGAAGATAGTTTGATCAAGCTTATGCAATTCTTGCGAAACTTCGAGGAATCCTCCGGGCAGAAAATCAATCATGCTAAAAGTGCCTTCATTCCCGAAAAAAAAACTAACCTGGTGGCACATCAAATCAAACATATCACTGGATTCTCAAGGAAGGTACTTCCCATTACTTACCTTGGTGTTCCTCTTTATAAGGGAAACACAAAGAAAATTCTTTATAAAAATCTGATTGATAAAGTCAGGGTCAAGATTGCGGGATGGGAACACTGCCACCTCTCTTATGGGGGTAGAGTTCAACTTGTCAAAACTGTGCTCTCTTCTATGCCAATCTACCTCCTCCAAGTACTGAACCCTCCGGTGGGAATCATACAGAAACTCAAATAAATTTTCGCAAAATATTTCTGGGGTAGCACAACGGAGGAACCTTCGAGAGATGATCGCAACATTCTCTTATAAACTGTGGTGGAGATTGAGGCTCAACAATTCTCTATGGTCTAAATTCTCCACAAGTAAATCCTGTGGAGGATATTTTCCCACGCTTTCCAAAATCTTCATGACTGACTCGAGTATCTGGAAAAGACTCAGTAAGATCTAAACAGAAGCTCAAACCAATATCTTCTGAAGCCTGGGGGCTGGGACTATCTCTTTCTGGCATGACTGGTGGCTACCGGAAGACACACTAGCGAATATCTTGGGCACTCACTGCAATCTTCATGTACCCGTTAACTGATTCTGGAACAACCATGAGTGTGATGTCAACAAATTCCAACAAGCCGTGCCACAACACATCATCGAATTGGTCATGGAAGTTCCTATTACTGATAGCAAAACTGTGACGCCCCAAATATTATAATACATAATTGTAGGATTAATTGGTAAATTTTCGTGAAATTTAGTTAATTAGCCACTAAATTATGGGTCATAATTGGAATATAATAACACTTGAATGAATTAAATTGGAGTTCATTATAATATTTTGGGACAATTTTTATTAATTAAGAAAATTAGGAAGGACGTAAATGATATTTTGAGAAAAGTTTAATTAAATAAATAATAATAATAATAATAATAATAATAATAATAATAATAATATATATGTGTAAGTAACATATGTATATATATATATATATATAAGCCAAAGGTAAGTTTTTATTTTAATTTCTATTAATTTATATAATTATATTATTTGATTAGTTCGTTTATTAAATGTTGTTTATACTAAGTGATGTACTATTTAATCAGAATATTTTACAAGTTTGGCTATTAAAATAATGTCAAATTAAATATCAAATTGGATATAAAAATGATATCGTTGGTTAATTAGATTATTAAATTCGTTATATTTGAATATTACTATAGCTAATTTATATAATTCCATCGAAATTGTTAACCAAATATGCAATTATATGTATTATTGTTCAATTAAAGAGTATAATAGCGAGAAATTGATAGAAAATTCATAGAAATATTCTGAAAATTATATTTAATAAATGGTATGTTAATAAAGAGAAAAAAAAGAAGATTTATATTCGATAGAAATGAAATATAAAGAATTATTGAAAATTGTACAAATGATATTCAATCTTATATTTAAAAGAAATTATAATATTCTCGATATATTAATTGTATGTGGTATAACTCATTATAGGATACGGGGGTGAGGTGAAAGAACTGACAATTAGCGATTGAGTAGAAAGAAACATTGTGAGGTTGAGGTAAGTAAATAATTAGTATTATCTATATATGTATCTTTAATTGTGATTTTACTGTTATCTGAATTTGTGGTTCATGCTGATATGGATTTATTTGAAAGTATATGAGTGATGGATGATTTGATTTGATTGATGGTATTGTGTACGTGGAATGAGAAAAATACGTTAAAATATTATGTTTGTTGTTTGATGTGTTGTGGATGTCTAAATGAGAATATATGGATATACTGTTTTACGTTACTAGTTGCTTACAAGAATGGTGATATGTGAAAATGGGGGAGTGGTGGAAATTGAATATATATTGTGGCGTGAATACCCCTTGACGTGTTGAAAAGCCTATAAGGCGAAATGAAATGAAAAGAGCTTTGATGCGATATGAGAAATAAATAAAATGAAAAGAGCTTTGATGCGATATGAGAAATAAATGAAATGAAAAGAGCTACGATGCGAAATAAAAGAGCTATGATGCGAATTGAAAGAGCTATGATGCGAAATGAGATTGATGAGCTGGCTGTCAAGGGGATTCACTTAAATTTATATGACAGTGAGATTGGGTTGACGGGAAAAATACGATATCACCTTCTGGTAAGCAAACTAGGAAAATGAAGGTTTAATTGATTATTTTATTGTGAGATAGCTATGTGATGTACTACAACTGATTATGTTGAAATTTAATTGATTGTATTCCATACATGTTGCCTACTTATCTCATTTGGGCTGTGTTTGATATACATATATAGATAGGGCTAGTTATTTACTTACTGAGTGCCAGACTCATTCCCCTGCTGACATTTTCTTTCAGGAATAGGCTTTGAGGTGTCTGACTGTTGAAGAATAGGTCCACGCGCTATACTCAGGCAGGTCGGGCCAGTATGCAGTTTTCTCCTCTTTGTCAGTTAGAGTACAAACCACATTTTGTTTGTACAGAGAGAATATAAGCGTACGGATTACTTGTGACGAATCACCTTGTGGTGGGTGATATGTATATATATATAATGTTGTGGGTTGATAATACCTACTATGATGTGTTGGGATTACGTATGCAAATTGATTAGATGATTATGTGCAAATGTATATGTATGTATACAGGGATTACTATAAGTATGACGTTTAGGGTAGATATAGCCCTTGTAGCGAAGGGGGTGCTACAAAAACTGACTTTCTACATTGGAAAGTTTTCAAAAATGGAGCGTTTACAACTAAATCAACTTGGAATGAAATTAGAAGCCATCAACCTCCTTAGGTCTTCTACCGTACTCTCTGGTCTAAATTGATTATCTCCAACATTTCAATGTTCGTCTGGAGGTTGATCCATAACTGGGTACCTGTTGATGAGAGGCTTAAGCAGAAGGGGATCACAATGGCCTCCAAATGCTACTGATACGAAGCAGAAGAAACCATACCACATCTTTTCTTACATAATAATAAGTCTTTGGAAGCTTGGGGCTATTTCGCAGCCAAATTCCAAATTAATATCCCCCAAACAAATAACATCACCATTCTCATCCAGTCCTGGAAAAATAGAATCTTCAGTAAACCACACATAAGAGATATTATCCCAATCTTGATTCTCTGGAACATATGGAAGCTCCGAAATGATGCTAAGCACAGGGGGGTCGCATTTAAGGTCAACACCATTATTCACAAAACACTGGTGTATTTGCATAACCTCTATAGAAGTGGGTTATTAGAACCTGTGCACGTGCAAGGGGATTTTTTCGCTGTTAAGACTCTCAATATCCCCCTCCAACCGAAGACTAAGCAACAGAAAGCTACTATTGTCTAGTTGAGGAAACCTCAAGAAGGGTGGTACAAACTGAACACAGATGGAGCCTCTAAAGGTAACCCAGGCATTTTCGGCGCAGGCGGCATCCTCAAAGATCATCTCGGTCAAGTCATCTTTGCCTTTCAAGAACCTCTGGGCATGAGTTCTAACACCCAGGCTGAACTTCGAGCTATACATAGAGGACTGAAACTATGCATCAAAAAGGGATTTCATAATATTTGAATTGAAACTAACACAATGGTGATTATCAAGCTCATCTCCACACCACAACAAGGGACATGGAACCATCATATTGTCCTTCAAAGGATCCAGAATCTCCTGAGGCAAATAGAGTATAACATCTCTCACATTTTTAGAGAAGGTAATCAAGTGGCGGATTTTCTGGTTAATTAGGCATGTACATCTCAACAACTTAGCATCCTCTCCAAGGCATCTCACAGGTAAAGCAAAAGGTATTATCAACCTTGATTATTGCGGTCTCCCTCACGTTCGCTTCAAAACTGTAGTTGATCCCCCCTGAGTACTTCTCTTGATATCGATTACCTTAGTTCCTGTTACTACATTGTTGTCTGCTTACGATTGTGAATTTCTATCTGTTATAGCTTATTCTACTACTTGTGGTACTGCATTGCTGTCTGCCTATGGCTGCAAATTTCTATCTGTTGTAGCTGATTATATGTTGATGTTTGTTGCAAATTTCTGTCTATATTTCATGCCTGATACTGCAGGCTTCATGGCGGATATATTATGCTCATATTTCTTGGTTGTATTCTTTGGAACACTCTTACCTGTTTTTTGTCTTGTTAGCATGCTTGGGCTGTGCCCCAATTTTGTGCATATATAGTTATTGTTTTGATGCTCATCTTTTGACTTGTTTACCGTGATTTGTTGAGAAAGCTGAGGTTCATGTGACAAATGTATAGTTAGCTCTCCCTCACTTGTTAATGGTGTACTACTTTAGTGGCAACTGTTGGATTGCTTGTATAGCTTGATTTGTAGGGCTTGTTGGAACTGATGATTTGAGTGTAGTGGCAGAAACTTTCTGACACATTGAATTATCGTCTCCAACTTTGACTCCCATCTTAGCTCGTTTCACTTTTGTAAGGGAGTAGTACTCATGGTTTATGCTTTTGTGATTTATTGTAAGGGAGTAGTACTCATCGTTTATGCTCTTTGGTGAATATTTGTAAGGGACTAGTACTCCTTTTTTTACAGCTTTTTAGAAATAATAGGGAGTCAGTACTCCCCGTTGTAAATTTGCTCGTATTCTAATCTTAATAAAGAAGGATCAGGGACTCCGAAAAGCTCCCCCCACTCCCGGGTAGTTTAATTAAAAAAAATCAGTTAATTTTCACTAACGGAGTAACCTATTTGTTAGACGGCAAATGTCAGTGGTACTAAATATAATTTTTCAAATCACAGGAAATTTACGTGTAATTACATCAAATCTCGAGGGGAAGGAGCGTAATTATCCCTTTTTTTAATACCAATTTTGGGCTTAGCGATGCTACCTAATTGAGTTTGTACTCATATCAATCCCAAATGATATCATCCATCATATATTAATCCAACGATTTACAATTCATTTGGATGCAATTCACATGAATAACATAAAATTTCCCATCTATGCTTAGTTTCGAGAATTGGCCCCTCATCACGGACATTGAGTGCTTGGAGATTGCACAGGCATTGCCTCAGATCCATGGGGGGATGATCGCATCATATGGCGATTTGAGGCGGGATGACCTACAGCCCAAGCACTTTATCGATTATTGGAGCCGCAGGGGCCCAAGGTAGGCTGGGCTTCACTAATTTCGGGTTCCCTAAAGATTTCTGGCATACTTTCATCCTTTGGCTCGCTATTATGGAGAAGCTATCCACGATTGTTAGACCATGGTTATCACACCTCGATGACTGTGTTCTATGTGATGAGGGCGCGACAGAGACACATATTCATTTATATTTTCGATGCTGATATGCTCGACGGTGCCTCACAGTTGTTCGAAGGGTTGTTCGATTCGCCTGGCCTAACCGAGACTGGCCACAGGAGGTTGATTGGGCTGCGCGAAAATAAAGAGTGAAACACATTGTCTACATGGCTTATCGTACGCTCATTGCTGCATGCGCATATCATGTTTGGAGAGAATGGAACTTGAGACGGTTCGAGCAGACTCAGCGACCGCCATCTATTCTTGCCATCCTCATTGTTGAAGATGTTAGACAGAGGATCCTTAGTAAAAACTTATCGCACTCGATTAGTTCATATGCTTTATATAGACTATGGCGTATCCCTTAGCCTGTTGATGGAGAAACCAACCGTTGATCACTGTTGTATTGTTGTACTTTTTACTTAATGAAAATTATATTTACCAAAAAAAAATATAAATTTTTATTTAATTTTTTTTATTAATATCAGCAAATTCAGTTAATTTTCACTAACGGACTGACCTATTTGTTAGACGGCAAACGTCAGGGGCACTAAATATAATTTTTTAAATTATAGAAAATCTACGTGTAATTACACCAAATCTCTAGGGGGAGGTGTGTAATTATCCCTTTTTTTAGTACCAATTTTAGGCTTAGCGATGCTACCCAATTGAGTTTGTACTCATATCAATCACAAATGATATCATCATAATACATTAATCCAACGATTCACAATTCATTTGGATGCAATTCACATGAATAACATAAAATTTCCCACTATGCTTAGTTTCGAGAATTTATTAATGCCCATAACACTATAGTAAATGCATATTGATGAGGTAAGTTGACAATGGAATTACCGCTGTAAATGATTTGAATTGAGTCAAACATATCATTGTTTATTTTTATTTAAATTAATATTGAACTTAAAAATTTGTGCTTGATTATAAATATAATTGAGCTGAAATGAGTTTTAATTAAATTATACATAACTCAAATTCAAATAATTTGATATTTTTTAGTATATTTTATTATTTTTGTACTAATTGATCACGCATAAAAATTTATTGAACAAAATATTTTGTTCAAGTTTGGCTTGGTAAGTTTGAAATTTGAATTCAAATGAGATATACTCGATCGATTTTGAATAGTTTGGTTTATTTTTCAACCCTAAATGGAATGACTTCTAGTCAAATATAAATTCTTACGAAAATCACGTTTGTTCTCCCTCTTTAAAAAAATGAAATAAATTACAATTTATCCCCCCGTGATATGAAAAACGTGCAAAAAAATCTTATAAAAAATAAAATATCAAATTATCCTTTGTATTTTAAAAAATGAAGCAAATTACCCCCTATCTAAACCATTGATAGGGCGCAATTTGCTTCATTTTTCAAAATACGGGGGCGGATTTGCTAATTTTTTTTCTCAAGGGTTTATTTGCTCATTTCACATATCACATGGGATAAATTGCATTTAACTCTTAAAAAAACACAAAAATTAAATTATATAATTTATATAATTGATTAAAACAAGATTATAGGTGAAGAAGTCATAGTAGGAATCATTAAGTTCTTCTTTTTATTCTTCTTTTTTGGTCATTACGTCGATTCAGTCAATACATTAATATATTAAATAATAAACAACAAATTATAATAACTACTGATTTAATCAATGTATTAGTATGACTATAAATAGATTACAATAACTAATGCTATAAATACTTACATAAAGTAAGATAAACATCCACATATTTGATATAATTCAAACTTCAGACCTCAAATTTATTAACGAGACCTCAACCACTAAACTAAGATATCATTAAGTTCTAAGCATCGCTTTTTGCATATTCCTCGTGATTTTGTGAATTATGTCCTACTAACATTATTTATATTATATATTAAGGAAGAACACCTCATTGATGACGTCTCTCCCTTTTTTTATATATTTTTTACATTTAATTTTATTGTTTTTAATTTTTCATCTAACTCCCTACATTTAATTTTTCATCTAACTCCCTCCAATAGTTTTTTCTTTTCTTTTTTTAATTTTTATTCATCTTTTTTTGTTATAATTTTTTAATAAATTTAATATTAACTTATTATTTTATATTTTATTTTAAATTTTTAGATAATAAAATTTTGTAAGTATTTCATTTTAAATGATATTTATAGCAATTGTACACATATAGAATGTAACATAAATTACTGGTGCAAATATTTTTTTCCCCATATGTTGCACATCTTGTTCTTTATTTTTTAATTATTTTTTTTTCCCAACAAAAGTCAGTTCCAAGTTGGTGGGAAGTTCGGCACCAAAAAATTTAGCTAAGGGACATAAAGTCTCACATGCATCAATTATTTTTTAAGGTAAATTACAAATAATTTTCTTAAAATTTCGATATAATTATAAATACTTCTCGTTATTTAAAAATTACTAATATCTTCATAATTTTAACGGTTATCTAATAGTTAGCCCAATCTGTTCGTCTCTATTAAGTTTTCATCAATTTTTATGGTGAACTAACCAAAGTGCCCATGTATATTATGAATTATAATTCAACTTATTTTATGAAATTTTGTATGGACTAAAATGAATAATTTTTTTTTACAGTTTTTAAAATTTTTTCATCCACCTCATCCAATTTTTTTATGAATTTTTATTTTTTTTTAGAAAAATAGAGTATAGGCAAAGTTGACAATTTCAGACCCCCATATACACTGCAAGAAAATATGATATTAGTGACAAACTATCAAGTGATAATTTTAAAGTTACCATCAATAATATATATTAAGTGACAATGATTTTTATCTTGTCACTATATAATTATTAGTGACAAAAAATATGTATAAAGTTGTCACTGAATACAATTAGTGACACATCTATAGTGACAACTATTAGTTGTTATTACTAGATTGTCGCTATACATGAGTCACTAACTGTATTTAGTGACAACTTTGTGCATATTTTTTTATCATTAAATTCATGTTAATAATAATTTTTATAAAATAATAATGATTAATAAAATCATGAAATTTCTTACTGTGATAAAATAAACAGTCTTGTCACTAAATATATATAATTAGTGACAATATTAAAATTGTCACTTGGTGTTTTTCGTCACTAGTCTTCCATTTTCTTGTACTGTTAAAGATTACATAATTTCATCAAATATCAAAAGAGTAATTTTTTAAAGAATGAGATTGTATTTGTAATTATGTCAAACTGTAAGAAGCTCATTGTAATTTATCCTTATTTTTATTCTATTATTTGTTCAAAGGCTCTTTAACAATTATGGTTGAAAAAATAATTAAATTACTCAATATTCAATTTGAGCTTGATTTGTTAATTTAACAAATCAAATTTAAAATTAATTTTTTTGTTTGATAATTTTTTAAGTTCGACTTAAACTCGATTCGATTCTCAAAATTAATAATAATAATGTTTGAAAAACATCAAAGTGTTCGAGCTTGCCCCGCGCCCTATTTAAAAAATCTCGTTCTTACTTGATTTGATTATTAATTAAGTCAAACTCAATAATAATTCAAATAAATTTGAACAATAATGCGTTGATTTCGACTCGACTTGTTACCGCCCATAATAATAATTAATTTATTGTAGATGCTATGAGATGGACATTATGTGTACATTAAATTAAATTACGGCCTACTTTATTTGAGTTTTAAATATGGCATATGCTAAGCATATGCTTGACTAAATAAACATCATTTCAAAAATAAATTTCAAAATATTATGATAGGGGAATACAATAAACTTGCAATTGGACAAAAATGCCCTCAAAAAAATAAGAAAACTATCCAAATACTTCACCGTCCACGTGCTTTTAGCTGGGTCGGAGGTAGCCTAGCCCGCCTGACCTGCATGTATAACCATTAATTTGGTATTTATCCGAC
This sequence comes from Sesamum indicum, assembly GCF_000512975.1. Classification (NCBI taxonomy): domain Eukaryota; kingdom Viridiplantae; phylum Streptophyta; class Magnoliopsida; order Lamiales; family Pedaliaceae; genus Sesamum; species Sesamum indicum. Next base: position 24,741 of record NW_011628111.1, on the reverse strand, counting down.
GGTTGCCTCTGTTGACACATTGCCTGTACGGATTCTGACATATCAATACATATAAATATTTGGAGGGTTTATTTGACATGTATGTGTTTATTACTCGAGATCATATTGTGATATTCTTATATCTCGAACCCTTACAGACTTAAGTTTTGAAAAGTTATAGTTGAGGGCCACCTCAACTAGCCTAACGATTAATGTGTGCAGACCAACCAACACTGATCCAATTCGAGACACTCACCAAACCTATATTTCGAATCACTACCAAGTCACCATTCAAATCAGCTCTAGGTGTCAGGGGACCTCGACCTAATTATAATATGTGTGACATCCGTAGAATTTTTCACGTAATTGGAGACTAATTGATAATCATTAGAAATTTAAATTTAATTAGTAAATGAATTATAGATTAGATTTGGTATATAGTAAAACTTAAATGGAATAAATTAGAGTTCGTTATAATATTTGAAAGCAAATTATATTAATTGAAAAAATTAGAAAGGACGTAATGGGTATTTGAGAAAAAATAATTAAATAAATAAAATAATAATAATATATTTATAAGTAATAATATATATATATGTTAGTAGTAATATAATATTACATATATATATATATATATATATTAGTAGTAATATAATATTATATACATATATATATGCATTAGAGGGAGGGGCCCACCAGCCCACCGCCTCACCCTCCTCTTTCTTTTTCTTGTTGTACACACACATAATACATTACACGCATAAAACACAATTAAGAAAAAAGTTGCACTCCTCCCTGTCACAGAAAAACTGAAAAAACAGACTTTGATTATAGTGAGCAGTGAATTACTTAATTGGAGTATTTTATGATTTTGGCTATTTAAATTAGTTTCGAATTAAATATCACATTTGATATAAAAATGATATAGTTGGTTAATTAAATTATTAGATTTGCTAGACTTAATTATTATTATAGCCAATTTACACAATTTCATCGGAATGATTAACCAAATATGTAATTCTATGTATTGTTGCTTAATTAAATTATATAGCAATGATAAATAGGTAGAAAATTCATAGAAATATTTTGAAAATTATATTTAAGAAATATTAAGTTATTAAAGAGGAAAAATGAGGTTTTAGTGGTAATATAATTTACGGATGTTATTAAAAACGATAGTTATAAATATATAAGGGGTTTGATTAAATGAATTCTTATGAATTATTTGGTAAATCAAATATATGTTTGAGAAGCTTAGAAAATATAGTTATTTCAAAGAAAGTGGAATAGGGGTTTGGACCTTAATATAAATAGAATATTAAAAGATTGATAGAAAATGTACGAATATTATATAATATTTTATTTAGAGTTTATAATATTCTAAATATATTGATTATACGTATAATATTCTATTATAGGACGTGACGACAAAGTAGAGGGTTGAGCAGTCCCTCGTGAAATCGAAGCATTTTGGGATACAAGGTAAGTATAGCTAATTGGATTTATATATATATATCTATATGTGTAGTATTGTATATATTATATATATTATTGGATTTATATATATATATCTATATGTGTAGTATTGTATATATTATATATATTGGTTTCTTGGATGCAATTGTGGACTAGGCTTTATATTGTTATACGTGACTTTCGTATATTGATTGCTTATATAATTAGTTGTGGATTATTTGTTAGATTACACTAATATCGGTGGAATTGTTATTATGTGTCATATGTGTTTGTAATGGTTGGACATGAGGGTGGTATGATTACGTGATCGTATAACTGATTGTCGTATGAAATCAAACTGAGAGCTATTATTGAGGAAGTGATTATTATAAAGAATGGAATGATAATCGTGAATTGAAATAAAAGATGATGCTTACCTAGTTGGGAACACAGTCAATGGTTTATGAAAATGTGATTGATGATGTGATATGAAAAATATATGAATTAAGCTAGGTACCATGGCGCGTAGGGTACCGGGGTATTCCGGGCAGCGGGGAATATCCTGTGCTGTTAGCTACACACTGGGGTGGTGTGGGGGTACCATATTTGTTGTAATGTCTTGTGCTGATATTGCTAAACAGCTGAAGTAAAAGAGTGTGGAGATATCACACAACGGGTATCCTGTGTTGTATATGATATGATGATGACCGACGAAACCATGGAATGATGTACTCCAATTAGAGTAAGTAGGGCCCTTAGCCAATAAACGATAACGTCAGATATTATGTCGTGGATTGATTTACAGTTGTGAGTATGTATTACTGCTTATATATGATATTGCTATATAACTAATGATTGTTAGTCGATGTGACTGCTTGTACATGAATTATTGCCTGTGTATATATATAGATTGATCGGCTATACTTATTGAGTAGGCAGCTCATTACTTACCACGTACTTTTCAGGAGATAGGTCACACTGATTAGCCACATTGGACTTTGAGTGGTGCCGTCGTCTTTATTAGGTGGGTCAGCCGTGAAATCTGAAATCAAAGTTTTTGATTGTTGGATTGTTAAATGTTCTGATTTTTTTTCGGGATTTGTGTTTTAAATTGTGGTATGATTTTCCTTAAGGTTATGTATATGAGAACATCTAGTGAGGGTGAATATAAACTTTCGGAGGTATCTATTACCTTTGTGGTGTATATATATTATATTGATAAATTATAATTTATTTTATGGATTGAAAGAGAATTACTTATAATTAGATGTAGCGAGTAGTGGGTGCTCAATATGATGTGTATATACTACTGGGTTTGGATTTTTTTTCTGATGAGAAAGTTTAAAAATACTAAAAAATTCTATTGTTTTCCTCGAAGTTTTGGTGTAATACTTTATAATTATTTTATAAACATAAGTGGCTTGGTTTTGAAAAAAAATAATAGAAAAACTGAATTTAGTGATATGTTAATTGACAAAAAACTATCATTCCAAACTATAAGAATTAGTGGGGTCTCAAGTAAGTTTGTCTCATTTCATTTTTCATTGGTGGGATTGGCAAAAGTTGAAGAAATTGTATTTTTCATTCTATAATTTATGACTATTTAATACATTTTTTGTCGCATGAATTGCAAAATTTTTCTTAATAATTTCATAAGTTATAAAAATATTTCACTAACAACGACATGCATAGCACATAGCATTTTCTGTCAAAATATTAATGAAATTTGATGAAATGATTAAGAATTTTTTTTTTTATACATTATAGGATCATCAATAAAAAATTTATTTAATTAATGAGACGAAGAGTATACTAACGCTAAAATGAGAACAAAAAATGAAATTTCTCCGAAAAAGTTAGAAATTCTTTTCTGGGTTTTTTTTTTTTTTTTATATTTCACATTTCTTGAGGGGTCTACAAGTTAAATAATTACTCTAATGCACATATAAAACGTGAGAGGAAATCTGTACGTATCTGTACTTGGTACGGCCTCTGTGTCCAGACAGGAAACCTCTATCGCCAGTCAAAACATGCTCGTCCCACTCCGACTTCATCGCTCACCGCCGACCATCATCACTCCATCTCAAGAAATTCTTCAATCCACCACATCTCTCTCTCTCTCTCTCTCTCTCGCGCGCGCGCGCACACACACACACACACAAACACACACACACACACAAACACGCTTATCTATTATGTACCTGTCTGCGTAAATATACTGTCTGAATTTTTGCTTAAGGGAAGTCAATTGCTGATTTCATTTGTGGGCTGTGATGATGATGTAATGGTTTTAGAGTAGACTCTTTTTTCTTTTTTGCTTATGATCATGTAGTTTATGTTGATGGGATGTGCTTTATTATTTGAACTGATTGTTCAATTTTCATTTTGCGGTTTCAATTTTTGGTTAATTTACTGAGTTGAGATGATAAAGAATTCGTCTTGCTGAGTTCTGGATGTTTGTGGATTTTCAGCTGCTTTTTATTTAGCATTTGCAATTCGGTAGAATATCAAGAATTGATGCATGGAATAGAAATTGGATTTCATTGAAATTAAGCTTTCTATTGAATGATTGGGATCTTACCGCATGCAGGCTATTGTAGTGATTCTCAAGTTAAACATTCACATTTTCAGGATATTCATGCTTTTAGTTGAACATTCAGTTTGGATTTAGGGAAAATCTTTGTCCGGATCAGGTTTGTTGAACCAAACTAATTTCAAAGTATGTGTATCACACTTACTCTGTGATTGATCATTTTTTCTGAACTATACACGTATCACGCTACAAGTATATTGCACTTGCTAGAAGATTGGTTTAAGTTCGACCAAGTTAGGTGCTGGTTAGAATTTCCTTGAATTGTAGGAGGGATATAGTTCACTTGAATAGAAACTGTTTGTGCTATATTTTTTCAGTATAAACTTGATTGTGTTCTCCTTCCTGTAAAAGTATGCTGACCGGCAGGAGCTTTTATCAAAAAATAAAGATGTTAGTGTCGATCAACTGCTGCTGATATTTGGTTTGGTTCCAAAGGCTTTGCTCTGATTGGTTTCTTGTTTGAAAACTTGGACGTGTAAGTCGACCGTAAGGAAAGAACCTTCAGCAAAGCCTAATGGCACTCCTCAGCCAGTAGATGTTAGCAAGCAGGTTGCTGCAGGCATTCATAGTAGCACAGCAAGCAACATCCAGAGTTGGTCAAAGTACTTGCAATTTCATCACGGTACATTTCCAATCAAACAACTGTTTCTGTGCGTTAGCAAGAACGTATAAATTAATCTCCATGAACATGTATTACGCTTGCAGTTGTGAATTAACCAATGGTAAAGAATAGATATTTGAACTATGTGAGAATAAGAGTGTGTAAAAAGTTGAAGAAACCACAATTATCTGCCCTGTCATGCCCACGGTGTACATTGACAATTTTGCATACACCGTTGTAAGGTTTAGGTGGTCATGTCAGTTTCCAGCAATTCCCCTGACTTCCCTGTGTGAAATGCTTCATGTTGCACTTGACTAAAAATAAGTGATGTGTCCCAGGACCAACCATCAATAAAGGTCCATGCCGCCCCGGAGGAGGTTCTTTGGTTTACCTGTTTGGTGGTGATAGCAATTAAGACATCTGGGGAACTGATGATGAAGTGTTTTTTGTGAGTTGATGTAAAACCTCAAATGATATGGTCGTCAAATGCTTTTACCGTTGTGTTTATGGTCGTCAAAGACTTAATATATGTATTCTCAAATGCAAGGGTTGCTGTCTGAAGATATGACAAACTTTTGGATGCAAAAACATCAATCAAAAGGATCAATTCATTTTTAAAACAACAAAGTAATGTTCTCCGTTGTATCTTATGCTTTTCTAAGTTTTATGCTTGAAGATGGCGTAGTTATGCAGTAATACCACTTCTGTGCCTGCACAAACCACCCAACCACTGAAAGCTTTTCAAGTTAAGGCTTGTGTAAGGGCAAAGGTTAACTAATCGAGTTGGAAACGAAGCACTAAAGAGTATTCCAAACAAAAAGACGGAGGACAACAATCTGAGTAGGGCAAAATGTCAATTCACTGAATATTATGTTGTAAAATTACCAGTAGAATGGATAAAAGGACTTACATATAGACGAGCTTTCTGCTACTAAGCTAGAAGCAATCTTCTCAACATAAATGTACTATCTTTATACAAGAAAAGTTTTTGTTTTATTTTAATTTCAACTGAAAAGCAAGGACATACCAGGATGGAGTGCAACCAACGCATTATCAATCTCAGGTGGCAGTTTGTTGCGGGGGAGGAGCAGGGATGATTCCCCATCTTCGACGAACATCTTCCAAGTCATCCTCAAAATGGCGCTCATAATACACACACATTAGATCAGTGCATCTCATACCTGCCCGAAGAGCCCAAGGGAAGTAATGTTGGTAGAATAGTTTCCTCTGCTTTTCACTGAATCTAGCAGTACCACCCACAACAGATAGGGCGCACATTGGGAGCAGCATTTGCTCAAATTCTATAACCTTCAATGCTGATTCGCCAATTAAATTGGTAGGTAGCCCAAAGAGAGTGTGCCAGAAGTCATGCACCTCACGAGCACGGGTTGCAACATAGGCTACTTCTTCTGTTTCCATGAACCTGACTGGTGGTCTATCATCTGGGGAGAAATTCCTGGATCCCATAAACTTTGCATATGCAGCACCAAATGTGTTAGGTGGAAGGTCCCATGCATGGCCAACATTAGCAGATATAACACGAGGACGCTCCAATAGTACAGCCTGCAATGGAGAAAATAGGAGGTTAATTCCATCAACTGCGATTACGAAAAAGATGTATGAAGGAAACAATACACTAAGGCACCTAAAATTTCAATTAATTCTCTAAATTTCCATGTGCTCTTACATGGATGTTCAGAAATAAGTGCTTGCTTTTAGATTAACCCCATCTCCACACGATATCTAAAAGCATCTTTCAACCTATTATGACATTCAGCAACCATGCCCATGCTTGCTCAGATAGTATGCTGTAGATAACTAACAATCAAGATCCTGCAAGCTGGCATTGTAAAATTGTATACAAAATTGCCTAGTGTTATCTTCCACATAGCCAACTATTGCTCCAAACAGAGAAACTATGGGCAACATTGCAACCAAATGTTTCAAGAAACATCCTTGATGCCACTAATGCTGCTTGACTTTAGTTCTAAGGCCAGAACACACATTCAGAAAGTCAGTTAGCTAAAACTTTTTCATCTCCGAATTAGATTTCCATAAAGTCCAATCAGTTGATGAATAAAAGCAAACACCCAATCATCATGAAATGACTCACAAATATATGTTAATTGCTGCATTTAAGTCAGTTGGTAAACCTCACAAGCAGCAAGTCATGACCGAAATATAAAAATGTAAATGAAAAAAGCACCCGAGAAACAAAGTTCTTTTCCTCATAGATCATAGTGCAAAATCAAAGCATAATCAATAGCATGCTAAGTATTGGAGTAAAGGAAGAATCATCTCCACTCTGTAATAATAAAGGTCCATTATGCAGGTAATAATCAAAGGCTTACCCTTCCTTCTGGACTCCTCTTCATCCTTTTGAGCACACTTTCAAATGCAGGCTTTCCAGTTGTCTCCCCCAGCGCAGCTATCAAATCAGCTCTTCGTGGATCCAACAATGCTCCGACAGCTGATCCAACTGCAACGGCAGCGCGCTGCCATCCTTTCAGCCGAACTCGAGCACCCTCTATCATTCCAAAAACTATCTGCTGTAATTTCACAAGTAAGTTCATCAGACTCAAAGAAAATTAAGGTATAAACTAGGGCTGTCAATGAGTCGAGCTCGAATTTCATTTCTATGGCTCGAGCTCGAATTATGTATAATGAGCTCGAGCTCGAGTTAACTTCATTCAAAACAACAGCAAAAAATATCGAAGAGCAGCAAAATCAAACTTAAGAGATGCAACGGAAACCTGTTCGGTTCGTGCTTGGCCGACACCATAACAATCACCCACCTTATTGCATACGACGGCCTGAGATTCGTTCAGATGGCGGAGGAAATGAGGTCGAAAAGAAGGCGCTCGAAGAGGAAGACGTCGCTTGTCGGCGAGTAACCAAAATAGATGGTTGACGGCTCAAAATGTTCGCCGTGGAGAGAGGAGTCGAACGGTGGTAGTCCGCCGGCAAATGGACCCACCTCTTTTGGTTCCGCGACTTCGCACCCCTCGTCGCGCTTGATTCTTCTCCGCCGCCTGTGGTCGTTCTTCGTTGCTCTGGTAGGTGAATTTGGGGTTAGAATGAGATTTGATAATTGGGGGAGAAACACTGGTAGATGGATTTGGGGTTAGGCTGGATTTCGAATTTGGGGGAGAAGGAGAGCGGCGATGATGGGAGAAGAAAGGTCGGTGGATTTGGAGAAGAAAGAGGGGAAGAAGGTGTTTTTAATAAAATCATTTGTTTATATAATTCTTTAATAAAATTATATTATTACAAATATATAAAATATTATTATTTTAGTTTTAAAAAGTGGTATCATATTTTAATTTATTATTATAATTATTAATATTAATTAAAAAATAAACATAAGTTATTTTTTAAAAGTTGTTGATCTCATTATATACAAAAATAATAATAATTAAGAGACGAATTTCTTAAATCAAAGTATAAAATAGCGATTGATCTCATTATATATATAATAAATTATTAATAAAAATAATTAAAATTATCAATCATCATTAATTAGTATTATTATTGTATTTAAACTAATTTATGAGAATCACCAAATTTTGGCATTAATTTATAAGTATTAAAATAGATTGGATTTTGCATACTATAAAATAAATATACCAAAATATAGTATGATATTTTAATTTATTGTTATAAATATAAACTACTAATTAATTTAGTAGTAATATAATTTATAAAATATATCAAAAAAAATTCATACTGAACAATTTAAAATTGTAGAAAAGTATCTATTATCTAGAATAATGCAATTGAAATAAATAAAAAAAGTTATAGTTGAGGTTAATATATGTTCACAATCTGCAATAAATTTATATATTTTTAAATATTAGTATTATATTGATATAACTATCATCTTATATTGTTGAATCACATGGATTAATCAGGTAATCAAAATTCAGATCAAACCGTTAGATAGGACCAAACTCACAGAAAAATACATTTGGTAAAGTTTTAGACTTATTGGATATACAGATGTCGAGATATTGTACTTGAAACATTAGGGTAATCATTTGAGACGATGTATATTTGAATCGAGCCATGTGATTTTAAATCATACAATCTGATATGATCTAGTGGACACAGTCTTGTATGTATTTAAATTTAGTATGAATCGGGTGCCCAAATTTTAAAATATCGTAATTATTAATTAAATTTTTTGGTCTCATTATATATATAATAAAATAATAATTAGAATCTTTTGAGCTCGAGTCAAGCTCAAAATCGAGCTAACTCGACTCATCTGCCTATAAACAAACCAAAATAAAGAAGAGAAAAGTCACAAGGTAGTCAATTGTTATTGATATTTTTAACCAATATATGTTATTGGGTTTTTTGCAATTTAAAACCCTCTGAAATTAGTCCACTATGAAAAAAAAAAACATACCAATTTATCTCCTTGTATTTTTTAAAATAGACGATTCATCCCCCGATATTTTTTAAAATAGAGTAATTTTCCTTCCTATCTAATAAGGTAAATTGCTTCATTTTATAAAATATAAAGAGTTATTTTGCTTTTATTTTTTTTTTCATAGGGATAATTTGCACATTTACAATATCATTGTTTGCATTTGTCCCATGTGTGATCATGCGGCAGAAAATGAAATGAACGGAGAAAAAAAAAAAAAAAGAACATAGTTTTAGCATCAAAGTCATGCACTAAAAAAATCAATTGCAAAATTTACCATTTACAAGTAGAGAAATCAATAATGTTCAAAATCAAATAAAGAGAAATTACAGCGTAAAATTTGCTGACTCCACCTATAAGCTCTCCCCTTCAGTTAAATGTTTCTTTCTGATAATTACATAGCAGAAGAGAGATTTTGCCTCAATTTTTCCAAATAATTAAATCAGTTGATTATTGAGCGACCGGTAAATACAAATTCCCTAGTTTTTACAATATACATGCCATATTATCAACATACCCAATCTCAATTGTCACGGATGCAATAAGTGATCCGGCTTAGAAAGATATGACCTTGATTAGTGATTTTGATCGTACCAAGTCGTCCTCCTAGATCTTTGATGGAATCTCAGGATCAGAGAAGTGAGTTAGGCTAGTCGAGTTCGTCTTGGACAGACCTTCTAACGCCTAAATTAGTTGGTAGTGTTGAGATAGATATATACGGGCTTAAGTAGTTTTCCTAAAACGATCGAATATAAGTTATCCCTTAACGAATTAGACATGATGTATTTATAAGATTAACATCGGCTGTGGGGTGTGGCTATGTGTCACAATCCTGGACTCCCAGCCTCCAATCGCACGGTCCAACACTATTCAAGTGTCCAGATCGTATGGCGGATGAGCCTCCACGATCCTAGTCGCATATCTTGCACGCGGATTCCTAATTTCTGTGGGATTTTAGGCTTAAAAGGCATATTTTTAGTCGAAATACCCTTTTTACTCTTTTAATAATTCTAGCCTCATCAATAAGATCCTCCAAAATTGTATCAAAATGGGTGTTGGAGACAATTGGCGACAGATATTGCTGCAACAACAACGACGCTGGGCAGTGGCAGGTACAAACTGCTCTGTGTTTGATTGTTTTCTACAAGAGTTATAATCAGTTTTTATTTTCCCTAAGTACTTTTTTTTTAAAAAAGGTTTGGATCAGTTTCGGATCATGGGATCAATTTCGGGCCGAGTACAAGTAACACTTGGATTTGATTTTGCGTCGGGTCAACAACTCTAGTTGGGTCGGATTCACATTTATAAATTGAGAATCAATCCCTTGTTATTATCTATACTAAAATAAGAAAGAAAGATCCCCTAAACTTACAAATAATTGTTAAAGACACCGTTGCACTAATTTTTTATAAAGTCAAAAATATCGTTCAACTGATAAGATAATTAACTGATAGATTAGTTTTTTTCTTTTTTCTTTTAATGAAACATATTGGTTTATATATTATACTATTATTTATAATATTTATATTTCAATACTAACCTATACTAATATAAAAAGAAAAGCCACTCCACACTCACAAACGGCGGTTAATGATACCATCGCACCAATTTTTCATGATACCAAAAATACCCTTCATGATAAAATAACTAAACTTATCCTACTTTTCAGAATTTAGATTAATTGATAATTTTTTTCTTTTTTTTATTAATGTAATGTACAGATTTATATTTTACTCTTATTTATAATATGTTTTAAAGCATGAAATATTAATTATTATATGCACGCAGGAACAACGTGCCACAGAGGCTGGTATAAAAAAATGGCCCTCCACACCTACAAATGGCGGTTAATAACATTGCCGCACCAATTTTTTGAGAAGACAAAAGTGCCATTCGACTAATAAGATAACTTACTTATTCAACTTTTTCATTAACTTATAATTAGTTTTTTTTCTTTCTACTTTCTAATTAATGTATTGTTTTATATATATATATATATATATATAATATTTTAAGGCGTGATATTAAATGAACATAGAAATGGCGTGCCACAACTACTAGTATAAAAAGAAAAAAACCATCTCCATTCACAAATTGTGGTTAATGACTCCGCTCCCTAATTTCTTGTGAAGTAAAAAATGCATAACTAACTGATAAATCAGTTTTATTTTCTTTTTTTAGTAAATATATTGATTTATATATTTTATTATTATTTATAATATATTTTAAAGTGTGAAAGATTATTTATTATATGCACGCATGTTACAATGGCTAGTGATGTTAAATTAGAACAAAAAATTCAATCTTCTGATATACTAACAGGTTCATTTTAGTAAAATATTACTATAGTTTAGTAATAGTTAAAAATGGAATGTGATTATACCGACAATTTTGGTTCCAACTTCATCAAGAGTCAAAATATTACGTTGGCATATTGATTTTTACATGATTTCTGTACAATCTTCCTTGATGATTCTATAGGTGTCGTTCATGTTTTATTATTTATATTTATTTATGTTCAAATCAATATAAAAAAGAAAGATCCTCCACACTCATAAACAGAGAGGGTTCATTTGATCTTACCTCTCAGCCTCTTCATATTTTTCTGAATAGATGCTTGATAACATGAATCCTTCAATTTGTCTTTAAGGAAAGACATTCTCCCTACAACTGAGTCTAGCTGTCCTTCAGGTACTTTGTATGATTGGATCAACATTTTCCTCCATAGACTGCATATCTTTGCAAAGAACATTGGAGCTCCTACTTTTATTGCTACTTCGCTATGGAAGAAATACTTAAGAAACCAATAGATATATTCATCTATTGCTTAAATACTTCTTTGTTCAAGGCTGAAGAGAGCTTGTGCATATTCTCTAGCTTTGTTTGCTCGAATTCCTTCGAATTAACCATCTCTGACGAAGTGTATCATGATAAGTCTTCCTAGTCGGTCTGCGATTGCACCTTTCGAGTCTCCAGCAAGGATGCTGACTTTGGTATCTTTTGGGGTATTATCCCATCCGATCTTCACAGATCCCTTCAAGCTCAACTCCACAAGTTTTATGAAGTTTCCTTTGTCGAGTTCTAGGGTAGTTGCTGCTATCTTAATGGCTGCAACCCATTCAGCTATCAATTTCTCAGTATTCCATGAAAACTAATATTAGTTTCCTTCTTTTTGATCAAAATTATATTCCTCATGCTAAAAGATTCACACGATTCAAATAAAAAAATTCACAACCAATGACATTCAACCACAGATCCACAAAAGTTCACATCCACCAAAAATATTGCAAGTTGAATAACACTATAAAAATAAAATAATTACATAAATATAAATAAATTAAGAAGCTAAAAAGATGCTTACATAGATACAAACAAAGAAGTGATCGAATTAATTTCTTTTCCTTTTTCTTGACCTTGGCTTATTTGGGTTTTCAAACCCTAGAGAAAAAAATAAAAAATCGAGACATGTGAGTTTGGATGGGGGTTTGATGGGGGGCTCGCATAAAATGGTCATAAGAGAACAATGATTTTGAGGGTTTTTTCTAGCGGGTTTTCTTGAATTTTTGTGTCGTACCCACCTCCATTGCTGCTTCTACCGAGGGAGCATAGGGGCACCATGAGGACTCATCACTTTCGCCGCCTAGAGTCGACCATCCTCCACAACGAACCCCACATCTCTCCTTCAACGAGGCTGCGAAAATCCTTAATTTTATAGCTAATTGGTGAAGGAAGATATGTCCGCTTCCTCAATCGGAGCAATAAACCCAAATATAAGCACTTATTGGTCCCCTTTTTCACATCGCCCTCCAGCATTGGTACAAAATCCTAACCCTTCACTCCCTCTCTGATGCCTTTCGTCCTCTTTCCTTGCTTTTTCTTCTCTATTTTTTTGGGTTGAGAGAGAGAGGAGAGCGGAAATGAACATGGTGTATTTGGGGAAAATGGTGTGTTCGGATTCAGAGAAGAAACGGGAAATGAACTTTGGTGGGTTTGGGGAGAACGGTGGGTTTGGGAAGACACACACGAACATAGAGGAATGTGTATTTTTAGTATTGAGAGAGGGTTTTTGCAATTTGCTTTTAATATTGCTTCACTTATGTATATAAACTATGTTATAAATATACCAAAATATAGTTGAAGAGAGGAGAGCGGAAATGAACATGGTGTATTTGGGGAAAATGGTGTGTTCGGATTCAGAGAAGAAACGGGAAATGAACTTTGGTGGGTTTGGGGAGAACGGTGGGTTTGGGAAGACACACACGAACATAGAGGAATGTGTATTTTTAGTATTGAGAGAGGGTTTCTGCAATTTGCTTTTAATATTGCTTCACTTATGTATATAAACTATGTTATAAATATACCAAAATATAGTTGAAATTTTAATTTATTGTTATAAATATAAACAATTAATTAGTTTCTCCAATTATGATAAGGTGGAAGAAATAAAAATACAACTAAATAATATTGTTAAAAGAATATATAAGGATCCTAAACTAAATGATAAATGAAGACACATGATATAATTGACTATGAAATTTTATTTGAAAATTATTCAAACATAATCGATTTTAGTTCTGGATCCCTAGCTAGAAAAGAAATTAAGGAAGAATTTTCTGAAAAAAGATGGGAACGCTTTAGAAAATGATTTTTTAAAAATTTCCCACCTGAAAAATAAAATAAAATTTCAAATCAATTCTATAAGGAGTTATTCATATGGAATAAGAAAGTTACCTTTGTTCCTTGGTTTATAACCAAATACTCAAAACAATATTTAAATGTACTAGAGAGAAAATATTTCTTAGAAAATGAAAAAATCCTAAATAACGTCTTTACCCCTCAACAGCCTTTCAAAATGAATTCAAATGAAATAGAGATTAATTTTAAAGCATTTTCTGAATTAATTGAAGAAGATACTTTAATAGTTACAATCTCAGAAATAAATGAGTTATTAAAAAAGTAAAATTATGCCAATTTATACTTAAATGTTATAGGGGAACAAATTATGAAATTAAATAATAAGATTGATAAGATTATGGAATGGCAATAAGTATTCGCCAAAAGAAATCAACTCAAATAAGACATTAGTTGAAGAAACAATAGGACAAATTATTGCGAGACCCTCAATTCAACCACCCCCTAGATATTATAGGTTTTAATTTAAAACTTATAGGAGACCTAGAAAAATTTTTGGATCAAAAATTTAATACTCTAAAATTAAATACTCTAAATAATGACAGAGATTCTCAGGATTATAAAGTTGAATTCATGGAGGAAATTAACAAATTAGAAAAATTCGCTAGGAAGCCAATGCAAACCAAATTTTATTATCTTAGACCAACACCCCAAGATGTTCTTTATGAAGAACAAGAGATAATTGACCAAAATAGTTATAATGGAAAACAAATTTATGAATGGACATTGATGGATTTACAGAAAGACAAATATAATCCTATACATAAAATGATGATGTATAGTACTATCTGTAAAGGAAATAATAAATACGATAAAGCTATTGCTAAAATGATCATATCAGGATTCACTGGCCAATTAAAAGGGTGGTGGGATAATTATCTTAGCCAAACTGATAAAGATGAAATATTAAATACAATGAAACTTGAAGATAATATCTCAGAGGAGAAAGCAATTTATACATTAGCTATAAACATCGTTGAGCATTTTACAAATAGATGGTCAGATAATAGTGAAAATATTCAAACACTTCTACAGAATCTAAAATGTAAGAGATTAACTTCATTTAGATGGTATAAAGTTTTAGGAAATGGATCGGGTTAAGATGGACAACAGCTGGAATATGAAGGCGATAAAAGACACATGAATTTGTTAACCCAGTTTGGATATAAATCCTACGTCTGGGAGCGATACCAAGCCAGGAGAAAACACTCAAAGAGGAGGAAAATTGAGGAGTACAACACACACACACTTGTATGCAAGTCTTCACCACACGTGAAAGACAACACTCACCCTCGTCTCAACTCTTTCTTTTCTCTCTACTCTACTCTACTCTACAAAACAATGCTAATAAGAGTAGTATATATAGCCATGACTTATCCTTTTTCCAAC
>NW_011628111.1:0-9476 GCF_000512975.1 Sesamum indicum | reverse complement strand
TTGTCCATCTCTGATTGCCAACCGCTTATCTCAAAAATTGATGCACGTATTAATGGATGGGAAGGGATTTCATTATCATATGCTGGGCGGGTACAAATCATCAAATCTGTGCTTTCAGCATTGAGTTTTTATTGGGATTCTGCATTCATATTACCTAAGAAAGTCATCAATGAAATTGAGAAGAGGTTGAGGACTTTCCTATGGAAGGGTACGACATCTAGTGGTTACGCCAAGGTAGCCTGGAAAGATGTGTGTCGACCAACGGATGAGGGGGGACTTGGATTCAAGGACATCTCTACTTCTCAATATAATCAGATTGAGATAACCATAATTTACCAATACCTTTGTCCCTTGTGATTTTCATGCCCAATATCTGTCTTGCTTCGCCAAGATCTTTCATGTCAAACTTCCTCGATAACTGATCCTTGAGCCTATTGATCTCCTTGACATTTGATCCTGCTATCAACATGTCATCAACATACAGGAGTAGAATGATAAAAAACTCATCGAACCTCTTCACGTAGCAGCAATGATCAGCATTGCATCTAGAGAAACCTATCTCTAGCATGAAGTTGTCAAACTTCCTGTACCACTGCCGCGGAGCCTGTTTCAATCCATACAGGCTTTTCTTCAGGCGACACACCTACTGATCACCTCCATTATACCCCTCTGGTTGTACCATGTATATCTCCTCCTCAAGATCCCCGTGTAGGAAGGCTGTCTTTACATCCATCTGTTGTAACTCCAGGTTCTCTGCCGCTACCATGCTCAACACAAGACGAATAGTAGTTAACTTGACAACAGGTGTAAAAACATCAGTAAAGTCAATACCGTATCTTTGTTGGAATCCCTTTACTACGAGTCTTGCCTTGTACCGCTTCTTCCTGTCTGATTCTTCCTTAACCCGATAGACCCATTTGTTCTGTAGGGCCTTCTTTCCTTTTGGGAGCTGACACAATTCCCATGTGTTGTTTTTCTTCAACGAGTTCATCTCGTCGTTCATCGCAAGCTCCCACTTGCTCTTGTGGACATCATTGACTGCCTCTGCGTAACATTCGGGTTCCCCACAATCAGACAAAAGCAAGTAATAAAGAGAGGGGGAGTACCTATCTGGGGCCCTTCTCAGCCTCGATTCTCGACCCAGTGCCAAGGGTGTGCTGCTTTCAGCAATCGGTTCCTCCAATGCTGGTTCTGGCTCTATCTCCGTCTGTTCGGTTTCGTTCGTCTGAACTCCCACTGAATCTGTATCTGCTGGTCTCATGATCCCGGAATTTGAAATGTCGAGATCAACAAATTTCCTTTCCTTCTTGTCATCGTCCGGGCTTACCTTCCTGTCATTATACATTACATCCTCATTAAATATAACATTCCTACTGCGAATTATTTTCCGGTTTTGATCATCCCAGAATCTATACCCAAATTCATCAGTCCCATACCCAATGAATGTACATTTAATCGACTTAGCATCCAACTTAGTCCAATCATCGTTCAAAATATAGGCTGAACAGCCAAACGTACGTAAGAAAGAAAGATCCACTTTCTTACCACTCCATACCTCTTCTGGTATCCTGTTGTTCAACGGGACAGAAGGCCCTCGATTGATCAAGAAAGCAGCCGTGTTGACTGCATCTGCCCAAAACATCTTTGGCAGTCCGCTCTTCAATCGCATGCATCTCGCACGCTCATTCAGTGTTCTGTTCATCCTCTCAGCAATGCCATTTTGCTGAGGTGTCCCCGGGATTGTTTTCTGCATTCGGATTCCATGGTCGGTGCAGTAATTCTTGATACCTTCATTGCTGTACTCGCCATCGTTATCCGATCTGAGACATTTCACTTGTAGACCTGTCTCATTTTCCACTAGTGCCCTCCATCTCCTGAATGTGTCAAAGGCATCAGATTTCTTTTTAAGAAATACACCCATACCTTTCTAGTGGAGTCATCGATGAATGTCATGTAGTACGTTGATCCACCAAGAGATGACACTAGTGCTGGCCCCCACAAATCGATGTGAACAAGCTCCGACTTTTCTTTCCTCGGAGTTCTTCTTGTGGTCAAGAAGCTCACCCGCTTCTGCTTTCCGAACACGCAGTGTTCACAATGACCCACCTCTACCGATTTTAACTCGGGTAACCGTCCTTTCGACTTCAGTACGTTCATTCCTTTCTCGCTCATGTGACCCAAGCAATTGTGCCACAGGTTAGCCTGCGATACAGTTCCTGCAAAGGGGATGTTTGAACTGGATCCTCCCGCCATGTAGAGCGTTCCTGACTTTAGTCCTCGTGCCAAAGTCATTGCTCCCCGACTGATCTTCCACTTCGCGTCTCCAAACGTCGTGTGGAATCCATCACTGTCTAGCTGTCCGACTAAGATCAAGTTCCTCTTCAGTCCTGGTATGTGTCACACCATCTCCTTCTTGCCCTTGTTTTTCCCCCTGGACTTTGACCTTCCACAGTATGTACCCCGTGTGCCAGGTCTCCCTCTAGACTTTGTATGTAGTGCAGAGCCAGATGATCCACCTGTTTGCCTTCTACGGGTTTCCTCGTTCAACATCATGTCCCTGATGTTGTCAAACTTCATCTTCTCCTTCCCAGACGAAGTGCTTACCGAAGTAACAACCACATCCCAACTGTCAGGTAAAGATGAGAGCAAAATTAACGCTTTTACCTCATCGTCAAACACGATATCCACAGACACCAGCTGTGTCGTGAGTTAGTTGAAGTCATTGAGGTAATCGGCCACCGACTTCCTCTCCTCCATCTGCAACCTGAATAGTTTCTTCATCAGCATGACCTTGTTTATTGCTGAGGGTTTCTCGTACATATCGGCAAGAGTCCGTAGGACTTCCTTCGTGCTCTTTGCTCCCTTCACATGATAGGCGACATTCCGAGAGAGCGACAGGATTATTGCGCTCATCACCTTTCGATCGAGCACCTTCCATTCTTTATCACTCGTCTTCTCGGACTTCTCTGCAAGTGGTTCGTACAGGTCCTTCCCGTACAAGTAGGCCTCCATCTACATACGCCAGAACCAAAGTTGGAACCATTGAACCGTTCGACTGGAAAGTTTCCCTCCATCTTAACTCCTTGAACCAGGCTCTTGATACCAGTTGTTAGGAAATGGATCGGGTTAAGATGGACAACAGCTGGAATATGAAGGCGATAAAAGACACACGAATTTGTTAACCCAGTTTGAATATAAATCCTACGTCTGGGGGCGATACCAAGCCAGGAGAAAACACTCAAAGAGGAGAAAAATTGAGGAGTACAACACACACACACTTGTATGCAAGTCTTCACCACACGTGAAAGACAACACTCACCCTCGTCTCAACTCTTTCTTTTCTCTCTACTCTATTCTACTTTGCTCTATAAAACAATGCTAATAAGAGTAGTATATATAGCCATGACTTATCCTTTTTCCAACTCAACTTGGGAATTCTAAGTTGAATCAGGTTATCCTTTTCTTCTTCAAATCAATCTTCACAACTTAACAATCTCCCACTTGAAGATTGATTAGCTTTTCTCCACTTCTTTCTTGGTACCGCCGGGTTTGTCCACTCTAGTCATCAAGGCCAGTCGAAGCCGTACACAGCTTCAACTTCGCCATCGCAACCGCCTTGGTCAGCATGTCCGAAAATTTAGAAAAGAAATAAATAAAGAAAAAGACTTAGCTAGAAAAAATGACTGGAAGGCTAAAAATAATACCACAAATAAAATAAAAAGATGTTATATTTGTGGAGAAACAGATCATCTTGCAAATAGATGCAAAAACAAAAAAGTAGAAAGTTAAAAGAAGATATAAAAAATATTAAAAAATATAATCAGTCTCTTACTAATAGACTTGAGAAGATTGAAATTAGCAAAGATAATGAAATAAGAGAAGAAAAAAGGAAGATTTTTTATCCACTTTGGAAATAGTCACTAGTAAAAAATGGAATGTTAAAATTGATTTTTTAATAAATAACAATTTCATAAAAATATTTACTGCTCTTATTGAAAGTGGAGCATATATTAACTTTATTAAAGAAGGTCTTATACCAACTAAGTATTTTGAAGAAACGACCCACTCTTTATCATCTGCCAATGGCCAAAAACTCAATATAAGCTTTAAAATTCCAAAAGCTTACATATGTAATAATAAAAAATATATTCCAACAAGTTTCCTGCTAATAAAAGATTTAACAAATGAAATTATTCTTGAAACACCTTTCCTTAAAAAGATTTTTCCGATAAAGAATATTAATGAAAAGGGTATAATAGGAACCTTTGATAATGAAACAATAAAACTTAGAATTATGTAAGAATGAAATTAATTCCCTAATTAAGAAAAAACTAATTAGGTCCTCAAAATCACCATGGTCATGTACTGCATTTTATGTTAACAAATATGCAGAAAAGAAAAGAGGAAAACCCAGGCTTGTGATAAATTATAAGCCTTTTAATAAAGTCTTAAAATGGATAAGATATCCGATAGGATCTGTTAGATAGATTACACAGGGCAATAATTTTCTCAAAATTTGACTTAAAATCAGGATATTGGCAAATTCAAATAAATGATTCAGATAGATACAAAACAACATTTACAGTCCCATTTGGATATTATGAATGGAATGTTATGCCATTTGGATTAAAAAATGCACCTTCAAAATTTCAAAATATTATGAATGATATTTTTAATCAATTCTCTAATTTTATCATCGTCTATATTGATGATATCTTAGTCTTCTCAAATAGTATCAAGGACCATTTTAAGCATTTAGAAATGTTTAAAAACTTAGTTATCCAAAATGGTTTGGTATTATCAAAATAAAAAATGAGTATTTTTCAGACAAAAGTTAGACTTCTTGGACATCATATTGAAAAGGGAGAAATTATACCCATTAATAGAAGTATTGAATTTGCAGATAAAATCCCTGATAAAATCATTGATAAAACTCAATTACAAAGATTTTTAGGCAATCTAAATTATATAGCCCCATACTATAAGAACCTTGCCCAAGATACAACAATATTATATGATAGGCTTAAGAAGAATCCATCATAATGGACTGATGAACATACAAAAGCAGTTAGATTAATTAAACAGAAGGTAAAATCATTACCATATCTAACTCTTGCTAATCCAAATTGGAAAAATATTATTGAAACAGATGCCTCTAATATTGAATTTGGAGGAATACTAAAACAAATTGATGAAAATATGCAAGAGTACTAGTTAGATTCCATTCGGGGAAATAAAAAGCAGCCCAAAAAAATTATACTACGGTTGCTAAAGAAATTCTTGCTATTGTAAATGTGTATTAAAATTTCAAGATGATTTACTTAATCAAGAATTCACCATTAGGACAGATTGTTCTGCTGCTAAATTTATGTTTTATAAAGATTTTAAACATGATGTTTCTAAAGAAATGTTTGCTAGATGGCAAGCACATCTTGCCCCATTTAATTTTTCTATTGAACATATTAAAGGAGAGACAAATAGTCTCCCTGATTTTCTATCGAGAGAATATATTGATGGAGATGAATCCAGATGAATTTGGAAATGAAATGTTTAGAGGGATGAATATTTCCTCGAAATTCCAAATGGTTGGATGGAAGAATTAGTCATAGGAGAAAGATTCTTTATGAATGGGGTCCATTGGCCTATTTACCAATGGAAATTTTGGGATGAACCAATTGAATATAAGACAAGATTAAAAAGAACTCAAAAAATAATCAAAAAGCGAATTGATAAAATCAAGAAAATAATTCTGACATTCTCATACAATTTTCAGATGCAAATGTCACTGCAGAAAATCGTATTAAACAATTTTGGATAGCAAATTTGCTATACCATTAGCAAATTGCTAGCCTTTATGCTGGCTAATGAATTATCTTTATTTTTCAGGAATGCTCCCCCAAAGGGGAAGAGGAAGAAATTCCTCCTCTAATCAAAGAGGAGGTAGATTTCGAGCAGGTGATATTGTCAGACATGGAAATAGGACCTTAGTAAGGGAAAATATTTCCGGAATTAGAAAATTTAATAACATCCCTGAAAAAGAAAATGAACTCTTCAAACAGTTTCTTGAATTTAAAAAAAGGAACATAAAAAATTAACAACTAATGAATCATCAGCATCTTATGCAAAAATGGTGCAAGAAGATGAAGATGAATTAATTAATTACAAATTTAGTGAACACCACGAGGTAATTATTCTTCTTGAAAATGATGATTTGAGGTGGGAAAATGATCCATGGTATCTAATGAAAAGGTACCTTAATGTTGCATCTTTTTCAACAGGGTCATATAAACCTATGGCACATTATGAATGTATCCTTAAGGCAACTCAGAGTGTTGAAATTAATCATACATTTTCCAGCAATGGGAAGGAATTTAATTATTAAAAAGCAATAATTAAAAAGTTTATCACTGCTGTAGAGTGGGGAATTAACCCATTTAGGGGAAAAAGAATACTTCAGAATCAAATCAAAAAGTACAATAAAGTTTAATTACTGGGACTATGTTGAAGCATTTAATAAAGCTTTTCTTTATGAAAATTATAAAAGAAAACATACATGATTTTTAAAAATTTGCCCATTGGTTTTCCAACAAGAAATACCGAATTGGGTATTCCAATGGTGGATAAGTTTTGGTCCATTAATTTCTATTCTTCCTGAAATCTTCCAGGAATACTATACGGAATGGCTAAATTATTCGCCAAAAACAATCCAAGCAGAAAAATCGAGAAAATGGATTGAAGGAATGACTTCTCTTTATTTCTTTATGGAATTCTCTATCCCATGGATCTGGAAGTGGCTACCAGAAGTAGGAATTACCCTACAAAAAATCCCATACATAAAAAGGAGGTATTGTTCAAAATTTTGGAACAAGTTGATGCAAATTGATACCGAGACCAAGAAATACTATGGTCAAGAAATTATCAATGAGATGGAAGAAAAATTGCAAGAATATAAAGTTCTTGTAGAAAAAGAAGAGAATCAAGTACCCAATCCTTTTGAAAATATCTCCCAAAGAGTTCTGAATAAGAAAGGGGTAATCACAAAAAAATAAATAATTGAGGAATACCTCAAACAAATGCAAAATGATCTAAAAAAAAAACTTTCGGGAATTGCTTCTCCTATGGAGACTTCAAGCAAAACTGGAGAAAATAATTTTCTTGTCTCGCTGGAGAATCTCAGAATCCATTGGAGGAATTTTCTCAAGAGGAATTTCTTGATAATTTATTTAAAGGAATTCAGGTGACATTAAAAGGAAAATCAAAAATGAAAATTTCAAAATCATGTGAAGATAAAAAAGACCTCAAGCAATCGAAATCGGAATCAGAAGAAAGCAGCTTCTCCAAACTAATGAAGAAATAAGGTGACATCAGAGCAAGTCAACAGAATTGACCAAATGACACGTGTTAACAATGAAGTGACACTTGGCAGATGAAGGCCATGCAGACGTGAAAAAATAGTTTCAAGTCTGGACCATATGGTTATTAATATAGCCCCTTCTCCCCTTTTTTCAGAGAGCCCTCGGAAGTCTTCATGTGTTGAAGCAGAGGCACTTGTACTTGTAATTCCTTAGTTATATAAAAAGTTTTATTTTGCATAAGAAGAGATACAAGCTACCTATGAGTTCTCTTATTTAACTTTCTGCATTTGTTACTTTCATTCTTGCTTCTGTTTTGCTTAGCCTAATGCAAGGCTAAATTGAAAAAATAAAACTTAAATACTAAAAAAATACTTAAATATGAAATATATAATTGATACAAACAACACAATATATATATATATATATATATATGTATGTATGAAGGTCATGTTTGTGCAGGCTTCAAGAATGCCACCTCGTCAAAATTGCAGCATTTGTTTTCCTTTTTTCTCTTGCTTTCTTGGAAGTAAAGAGTATGGGCTCCCCAAGGAAAGGGAATTCCTCCTCCCTTACCAATTTGCTTCTGCTACATTTCTTTCCCTTCGTCTCTTTTTCTTGATTTCTTGCCATTGCTTAGACACAAAAAGGGTTCTTTATCCAAATGGAAAACGAAGGAATCAACCATTATGCCAATCATAGTGGTCACAATGGAAAGTCATCAATGAAATAATGTTCTGCTTCTTGTTTTCTTGGATTTCTCTGCACAAGAACCAGAGGAAGTGGAGGACCCAGATTCTTGAAGGTCTCATTTGTAAAAACCCTTCCCACCATCGAACCCTTGCACCTACATTTCTCCTTTCCCCCCTCTGATTACTTCTCAGTACAAGAAAAGCAGGCGCAAAAGAAGGGTTTTCTAAAAATCCCTCCAAAACAGAGAGGAAAAACCAACAGAGGGGTTAGGGTTTAGTACCACTGGCGGAGAGTTTATTACTCCAGTTGATGGAAGCGAAGATGTGTTTCTTTCACCAATCAGCACACCCAGGAAAAGCGGCATTGGAGGTGGATGCGACACAAAAATCCAACAAAGAAAGCCCACTGGTAAAAACCCTCAAAACTACTGATCGCTTCCCACCATCAAACCCCATCCATACCCACATGTTTCCACTTCTCGAATTTTTTATCTCTTTTATTTAGGGTTTCAAAAGCCTGAGCACTAGAGAGGAAAAGTCAAGAAAAAAGGAAAAGAAATTGACTGTTACAGGGAACTTGAGGGGGGAATTGTTGGTTGCTTGGTTTACTGTTACTGCTAATTTTTTTCTGATAATTACTTTGGTAGGATTGATTATCTTGAGAAGAACAAGATGGTATTTATCTGGTGGTTTGTAAAATTACTATAGAGCACGAGATTTATTTGTTTACTTCTTTTACTCCTCTCTGTGAGAGTATTAAAAAACTTGATCATTATGTATAAAAAGTTGGATAGCCAGTTTTTGTGCTACTGATAGTGCAAGTATTTATTGGAGGTGAATGTTCATTTAAGGTTATTCAAGTTTCTATGTGATTTGTCTCTAATCACAGAGACGTATAATACGTTAGTCATGGTGAATGATGTTTCTATCGTCCTTTGTTGCAGATGACAGTCCGTGATGCTTTAAATTCAGCACTTGACGAAGAAATGTCTGCTGATCCCAAAGTCTTTCTAATGGGTGAAGAGGTGAAGTTTTTATTGGTTTGAATGAGAGAGAAAAGTTCTTTCTATGTTGTTGATTTGTACTTTTTGTTCTAATAAACTTTTTGACATGTTTTCTGTTGTTATTTAGGTTGGTGAATACCGAGTTGCGTATAAGGTGAGTGTCAATTCAATTATCACCTCAGGTTTAAGGGAAAATATTGGTCTTACATACTAGTTATTTACACATGTTCATTAGATCTCTAGAGGGCTTTTGAAGAAATATGGCCCTGAGCGGGTTCGTGATACACCTATCACCGAGGTAGGATTTGGTCGTGTAATCATGAATTGTTTATTTGGATTGAGTGATAACCATTTAACGCTCAACCATATAACACTGTTCCAGGCTGGATTTACCGGTATTGGAGTTGGAGCAGCATATTTTGGTCTAA
>NW_011628110.1:98474-124947 GCF_000512975.1 Sesamum indicum | reverse complement strand
CATTCTCGATTGGGCTCAATGGAAAACCTCATGGGTTCTTTTCTGGAGCGAGAGGACTACGACAGGGAGACACACTTTCTCCTTATCTATTTGTTCTTGTTATGGAAGCTTTACATCTGGGATTCTTGCAACGAATTGAACAGGACATCCAATTCACTTATCATTGGAAGTGTGAGAGTTCTAAGGTTTTTCAGATGGGATTTGCAGACGACCTCCTCTTACTTTGCAGAGCTGACTTAGACTCCATCAGAGTCTTCAAAGAGGGATTGGACTGGTTTGCGGAGTTGTCGGGCCTTCGGCTGAATGTCCAAAAAAGTCACTTAATCATTTCACGTTCGGCTCAAAATTTGAAGGACCAGATGCTGGATATTTTGGGCTTTCAGGAGGGCCACCTTCCAATGAGGTACCTGGGTCTTCCCTTAATCTCGTCTAGGCTGACCATCTCTGATTGCCAACCGCTTATCTCAAAAATTGATACACGTATTAATGGATGGGAAGGGATTTCATTATCATATGCTGGGCGGGTACAAATCATCAAATCTGTGCTCTCAGCATTGAGCTTATATTGGGCTTCTGCATTCATATTACCTAAGAAAGTCATCAGTGAAATTGAGAAGAGGTTGAGGACTTTCCTATGGAAGGGTACGACGTCCAGTGGGTACGCTAAGGTAGCCTGGAAAGATGTGTGTCGACCGATGGATGAGGGGGGACTTGGGTTCAAGGACATCTCCACCTTGAATCGCGCATTAATGAGCAAGAAACTATGTGATGTTATCCAGTGTGACAGGACATCCATATGGGTTCAGTGGCTCTACCAAGACCGATTACGTGAGAGATCGATTTGGACTATTCGTGAACATGGAGGTTCTTGGGGATGGCGAAAAATACTCAGGCTACGTCCTTTCCTTCGCACTATCGTGGATTACCAGATTGGAAATGGAGACAGATTCTTTGTTTGGCAGGACCCGTGGCATCACTTGGGTCCACTTATCGAGCGATTCCCTCAAGGTCCTCGCCATCTTAGACTTGAAGAATCAGCAAAACTCAGTTTGGTGATTTCAGCAGGAAAATGGCAATGGCCTACCATCACGGACTTGAATGTTTGGAGATCACACATAACCTACCGCTTATTTTTGGAGGTGAGGATCGGGTGGTGTGGAGATATGACGAAGGGCAACCTACTACTCAGGCCCTCTACCGATTATTCGATCACTCTGAGCCGAAAGTAGGATGGTCTTCACTACTTTCAGGCTCCTTGAAGATTCCTCGTCATTCGTTCATCCTATGGCTCGCAATCCTTAGCAAACTACCTACCACGGAGAAATCATGGCTATCTCACCTGGGGGTGTGCATATTGTGCGATGAGGGAGCTACAGAATCTCATCCACATTTATTCTTTCGATGCAAATTTAGTCGTCAGTGCCTTTTTGAGATTCGCAGAAGGATTCGCTTTCACTGGCCCAATAGAGATTGGGCAACAGATATTGAATGGGTCGGACGGAAATGGAGAGGGGAGCACATTATTAATAGCATCGTGTGTCTACCACATATGGAGGGAGAGGAACTTGAGGAGATTTGAACATACTGAACGGACACCGGCCACTTTGAGTATCCTAATCATCGATGACGTCAGGCAGAGGATTCTTAGCGTTGATTTAGCATCGTCAGTCAGTATACGAGCAGTGTATAGATTATTGCGTATCCATTGGGTAGAGGGAGAAATCATTTGATGATCCCATGTTGAACTGTACCATTACTCTTTATTAATGAAATTTACATTTACCAAAACAAAAATAAAATAAAATAAAACCGTGCAAAATAGCTAAATTTTTGAACGTTCTCAGAATTCGATGAAACTTGACCCAAACGTTGGTCTAGACCCAAGCATTTGTGTGTTAAATTTTTTAAGCGTAATAATAATTACAAGTTAGTTTAAAATGGAAACAAACTTTGTTTAGTAAAACCGTGCAAAACAGCTAAATTTTGAGCGTTCTCAAAATTGGACGAAACTTGACCCAAACGTTGGTCTAGACCCAAGCATTTGTGTTGTAAATTTGCTAAGTGTAATAATAACTACAAGTTAGTATAAAAGGAAAACAAACTTGTTTTAATAAAACCGTGCAAAACAGCTAAATTTTGAGCATTCTCAGAATTCGACGAAACTTGACCCAAACTTGACCCAAGAGTTTGTGTGTTAAATTTTCTAAGCGTAATAATAACTACGAGTTAGTATAAAAGGGAAACAAACTTGTTTTAATAAAATCGTGCAAAACAGCTAACTTTTGAACATTCAGTTTAGCTAAAAAAATGGAACCAAAAAATTCTCTCTCTAAAAATTCTCTCTCTAATTTTTCACATACTAGTACACCTTCACTTCCACACACTAAAACCCTTGCTACCAAAATTCCGGCCGGCAGCCATGGTGACGACGGCGAAGGGTCTGTCGGCGACGAGGATGATGTGGAGGATGGCCAACGAGAAGGAGATGATATTTCAGGCGACGGGAAGGTGAAAAGACACGAAAAAACCGAGAAGTCGCGACTGGAAGATGAAGGGTCACCGGTGAAATCCAACGATCTAACGGCCGAAGACGATGAAATAGAGGTTGCAGACGTTGGGGATGGCATGGCGATGGGTAAAGATGAAAACTTGGACGGAAACGATGGTGTTTTGGTGCGCCGCGCAAAACTAGGGTTTGGCGGCGCACCTTCAACGGTCATCAATGGCGGATAGAGTTTGGAGGGGGCTGGTGCATTCAATATGGCAGAGTTCATCTGCTTAGCCAACACGGTGATTGATGCCGGCGACAAAGAGGCAACGACGGCACTGTGCGAGTTGAAAAATAAATGGGAAAAATGCTTTGGAAAGGAAGCGACGACACGTTGCTTTCCGGCAAAAAGCACGATTTTTGATCTTCCAATGGCTAGGCGAAAGGCATGGAGAAGTCTCCGACCACCGGCGTTTCTACTTAATCAGAACAGGAATGGTGGTTCGAAGGCAGCGGATTCAATGCTACTCCATTTTCCAGCGAGAACGGTGGAAGAAAAGATGCTCAGACGACGGACAGTGGCCAAGAGGATGATTTCCGGCGTGTTAGAGGTAATTTTCCGTTGAAACAGCCGGACATAGAAGTTTTTTAGACTGCTGACGTCACTTCGCGATCTGATGATGTCACCGCTGCATTTGCTGATTACACTGATGACGTCAGCCCTAATGTCTTGATTGTTGATGTCAGCCCTGCTTCTGCTGATGTCAACCCTGCTCCAACTGATGTCAGCCCTACTTCTGATGATGCAGCCCTACTTCTGATGATGTCACTACTGACTTCAACCCTACAATGACATCACCTATTGATGTCATCCCTGCTATGACCTCACCTGCTAACACATGCAATGAAATCATCCGTGACATGAGAAAAACTCTGTTTCCTATGAAAGATATTCCAACTCCAACAGGCTTGTTTGTCGGTAAAATCCCGTTGCATACTTATTCGAATCCGGTAGTTGAAGATAAAATCACTGATGCATTCAACAATTCATCTCGCAAGACACTCTCGTATATTGCTCCCATTATACAAAACGGTGAGGTGATTGTGAGACCAACGATGGATGTGATTAGGAGGGGTTCTCAAAGGTGGAAATCCACTGTGGTCGGTTACTTTCTTGGGAAAAAACCATATTTCCACCATTTGAAGGAATTTGCATTATCGATATGGCCAAACTTAAAAGAGGTCACTGCTACATCAAACGGCTTCTTTTTCTTCCAATTTAAATCAACTATTGCTATGGAGGACGTTATTGAGGGAGGCCCATGGCTATTCCAGGGACAGCCAATCGTATTACAAAAATGGGAACCGGGAATGGCACTGAGGAAACTTCAACATACGCAGGTCCCAGTTTGGATAAAACTATGCCACCTTCTGGTTGAACTATGGACTGAAGAGGGTCTCAGCATGGTGGCTAGTGGAGTAGGTAAACCTCTATATCCGGATACTATTACTAGAGCATGCACGAGATTAGATTTCGCTCGTGTATGCGTTATGCTTGACATCTCTTCTAGATTGCAAAAACACATCATTATAATGACGCCAGACGAAAACTGGGGTGAATTGCCAGTAAAGGTTGATGTTGAGCATGAATGGTTACCACCGAAATGTACCTATTGCATGACGTTGGGACATTTTGTCAAAGATTGTGCGTTGCAGAAAAAAAGCAAAACAGTTAAGGCACCCGTATCAGTCTATGTACCAAAAGTAGGGGGATCGCACCACTCGATGCCAGAACGAAGGGTTGAAAAACCAGTGGATCGTAGGGAGGTGGAGGAGACAGAAATGCGAGAGATCCCTAAAAATGCAGCGGGGCCAAGTCGAGAAGAAAGGGGTAAAGCTCTTATCATCTATAATCATTTTGATGCCTTACAATCCCTTGATGAAACAGAAAATACTACACGGGGTCCTAAGCTATGCAGCCCCACGAGTCGGGATTCATGTTGAATTTAGCAATATGGAATGTACATGGCCTGAACAAACGAGACCATCAGCTGGCGGTTAAAGATATTGTTGTTGAGTTCAAGTTACATTTTCTTGGTCTCCTTGAAACACGTGTCGTACTAATAATATTACATGCATTCAATCTTTCTTGGTGCCTCATTGGAAATGGTATGTGGATCCAATTTCAATTGGTAATCGTATTTGCATCGCGTGGGATGATAATATAGTCGATGTCGATGTCTTAGAGATGGGGGCACAATTTTTACATTGTCGTGTGAACATTAGAGCATTACAGGAATCTATTGATGTTACTGTTATATATGGTGCTACTGATGTTCCAGACCGGCGGGAACTTTGGAGCTGTCTAGAATCCCTTGCTATACAATGTACAGACATTTCATGGCTCGTTGGAGGGGATTTCAATGCGATCAGATACCTTAGTGAAGTCTGTGGTACTTCTGGAGATATCAGGATGGCGATGGATGAGTTTAACACATGCCTCCAGAATACTGCACTCTTACCATTACCTATGCAAGGAGAATGGTACACATGGCATAATAAAAGTACTAGTCCCCGCAACTTATGGAAACGACTTGATCGGATGCTTACCAATGACACCTGGACGGTGCGGTTCCCGAATGTTATCTATACATGCCTCACACCACGAACTTCAGACCACTCACCAATGGTGATTATTGGAGACAATCATCAACAACATGGAGGTATGTTTCGATTTGATAACTTCATTACACACTCACCAGACTT
The DNA here is from genome assembly GCF_000512975.1 of Sesamum indicum. Lineage (NCBI taxonomy): Eukaryota > Viridiplantae > Streptophyta > Magnoliopsida > Lamiales > Pedaliaceae > Sesamum > Sesamum indicum. Next base: position 119,693 of record NW_011628110.1, on the reverse strand, counting down.
TATTTCCAGTGTACAAAGTGTGTGGCAGCATGAGATTGTAGGGGTGCCTATGTTCTCTATCACTCGCAAACTTAAAGCGCTGAAACCAATCTTTCGTGAGATGAAACGAAAAAAAGGAGATCTGACACATAATGTGCAACTGGTGAAAGGTTTTTTGGGGGTAGCTCAAACACTGGTGAGTGCTAATAGGCAAGATCAGCTCTGGCTTCTTTTGGAGCATTGTTGTCGCCTGGTGTATGCCAAAGCGGAGAAGCTTGAACAGATTATGCTACAACAAAGGGCAAAGATCCAGTGGATGAAAGGGGGGGATCAGTGCTCTAGGATCTTCTTTCGCAAGATCGCTAGGAGACGGGCAACACGTCGGATCTTGCAAATTACTGATGCACAAGGAGTCACGCATACAGACCCGGATGCAGTAACTCATGAATTCATTTCCTACTACCAAACATTATTGGGAGGGGAGCGACGACAACAGATGATGGACTTTGGATATCTTAGACCGTGGGCGCGACACATTTTGACAGAGGAGGAGGTTGATCACCTTATTGCAAATTTCACTGCAGATGATGTAAAAAATGCTGTGTTTGATATTGGTGAGGACAAAGCACAGGGTCCTAATAGTTTTTCATCGGGTTTCTTCAAAGTTGCATGGCATGTTGTGGGACAAGAAGTGACAAGGGCAGTCCTGGATTTCTTTGCGATTGGAAGGCTTCTCAAGCAAATTAACAGTACGCTTGTGACGCTTATTCCTAAGGTACATACCCCTATGTCAGTAGTTGATTTCCGACCTATCTCATGTTGCACTGTTCTATATAAAATTATCACTAAACTTATTGTCCAAAGATTGAGTGTGGTATTGGACAAACTTGTTAGTTCATGCCAGTCTGCATTTATCCTGGGGAGGAGTATTGGGGATAATGTCATGTTAGCACAGGAACTTTTCAGTGGCTACAACCAGGCCCGCCTACCACCGAGATGTGCTTTGAAAGTAGACATTCGAAAGGCATATGACACTGTGGAATGGGACTTCCTTCTGGAGGCCTTAAAGTTATTTAGTTTCCCCGAGGTATTCAGACGATGGATTGAGGAATGCGTCACATCAACCTCATTCTCTATAGGAATGAATGGGAAACCGAACGGTTTCTTTAAGGGTGCTAGGGGACTTCGGCAAGGTGATCCTCTATCAATGAATGGGAAACCGAACGGTTTCTTTAAGGGTGCTAGGGGACTTCGGCAAGGTGATCCTCTATCACCATACCTATTTGTACTTGTCATGGAAATACTGCATATGGGATTCTTGCAATTAATTGATCAGGATATGAATTTCACATTTCACTGGAAATGTGAAGCATCAAGGGTGTTTCAACTGGGATTTGCTGATGACCTGATATTATTTTGCCGAGCCGACATTGACTCTATTAGAGTATTAAAGAATGGATTGGATCGATTTGCATCATGGTCGGGATTGAGACTCAAGATTGAAAAGAGTCATCTCATTATCTCTAAGTCAGCCTAGAATGTGAAAGAGCAATCGCTAGGAATGTTGGGATTCCAGGAAGGCCACCTACCGATGAGATATTTAGGTTTGCCCCTGATTTCTTGCAGATTGACTATCTCTGATTGCCAACCACTATTGAGAAAGATTGATGAACGTATTAATGGTTGGGAAGGACTAGCACTTTCATATGCGGGGAGAGTGCAACTCATCAAATTGGTTCTTATGGCATTCAGTGTGTACTGGGGTTCCGCTTTCATACTACCAAAAGGGGTCCTCAGGGAGATCAGAAAAAGGTTTCGGTCCTTCCTATGGAAAGGTACGGGAAATAATGGATATGCAAAAGTTGCATGGAAAGATGTTTGCAAACCGAAGGAGGAAGGTGGACTTGGACTGAGGGATGTTGGTACCCTTAACCGTGCTCTTATGTGCAAAAAACTATGCGAGGTCATCCGATGTGACAGGACGTCGATATGGGTGGATTGACTGATTAGCTGATTAGTGGACGCTTACGAGATAGTTCAATCTGGACTATACCGGATCATCAGGGGCCATGGGGATGGAGAAAACTCTTGTGTTTGCGTACTTGGATACGATCTATCGTTGAATATCGCATTGGTGATGGGAGTGAATTTTATTTATGGAAGGATCCATGGCACACCCTTGGACCACTCATAGACAGATTCCCACGAGGGCCTTCCAGATTGGGTATACACGAGAATGCTACATTGAATTCAGTTATCCACGAGAATCAATGGCAGTGGCCATTGATTACGGACATGGAGTGCCTAGAGATTATTCACACACTGCCTCGTATCTATGGAGGATCAGATCGGATTATTTGGAGATTTATGAATGGGAGCCCTACCACTCAGGAGCTCTATCGGCTTATGATGCCACCGGGTCCGAAAGTAGACTGGATTTCACTACTTTCAGGCCCTTTGAAGATTCCTCGTCATATGTTCATCCTGTGGCTTGCGATTTTGGAGAAGCTGGCCACAACGGATAAACCATGGTTATCCCACCTTGGACATTGCGTACTTTGTAATGATGACATGGTCGAATCACATGACCACTTGTTCTTCCACTGCAGATTTAGTAGACGATGCATCAGCACTATACGACGCATGGTATGATTTCAGTGGCCAAATCGGGAATGGACACAAGATATTATATGGCGGCAAGAGATCGTGTGTTTATCATACTTGGAAGGAGAGGAATACTAGAAGATTGGAACAAGTTGAGAACCCTCCTAGCGTGGTAGCAAACCTGATTATGGAAGATATACGGCAGCGCATAATTAGTCTTGAACTCCCTAACTCTGTTAGCAACATGCATTATATAGACTATGGCGGATCCCTTGGCCTGTCGAGGGAGACACCTGACGAGGGGCATTGTTGTACCATTTTGTTTTACTTTTATTAATGAAACTTACATTTTACCAAAAAAAAAATAACTTTTGAACGTTCTCAGAATTCAACGAAACCTGACCGAATTGCAGGTCTAGACCCATCCATTTGTGTTGTAAATTTGCTAAGCTTAATAATAACTACAAGTTAGTATAAAAGAGAAACAAACTTGCTTTAATAAAATCGTGCAAAATAGCTAAACTTTGAACGTTCTCAGAATTCGACGAAACTTGACCCAAACGTTGGTCTAGACCTAAGCATTTGTGTTATAAATTTGCTAAGCATAATAATAATTACAAGTTAGTTTAAAAGGGAAACAAACATTGTTTAATAAAACCGTGCAAAACAGCTAAATTTTGAACGTTCTCATAATTCGACAAAACTTGACCCAAACGTTGGTTTAGACCCAAGCATTTGTGTTGTAAATTTGCTAAGCGTAATAATAACTACAAGTTAGTATAAAAGGGAAACAAACTTGTTTTAATAAAACGGTGCAAAACAGCTAAATTTTGAGCATTCTCAGAATTGGACGAAACTTGACCCAAACGTAGGTCTAGACCCAAGAGTTTGTGTGTTAAATTTTCTAAGCGTAATAATAACTACAAGATAGTATAAAAGGGAAACAAACTTGTTTTAATAAAACCGTGGAGAACAGCTAACTTTTGAATATTCTCAGAATTCAACGAAACTTGAACCAATCGCAGGTCTAGACCCATCCATTTGTGTTGTAAATTTGCAAAGCGTAATAATAACTACAAGTTAGTATAAAAGGGAAACAAACTTGTTTTAATAAAACGGTGCAAAACAGCTAAATTTTGAGCATTCTCAGAATTGGACGAAACTTGACCCAAACGTAGGTCTAGACCCAAGAGTTTGTGTGTTAAATTTTCTAAGCGTAATAATTTCGTCTTGACATAAGAATTTGTATGGTAAATTTACTAAGCATAATAATAACTTCATGTTTGTATAAAAAGGAGATAAACTTGCTTTAATAAAACCGTGCAAAACAGCTAAATTTTGAACGTTTTCAGAATTCGACGAAACTTGACCCAAAAGTTGGTCTAGGCCCAAGCACTTGTGTTGTAAATTTGCTAAGCGTAATAATAACTACAAGTTAGCATAAAGGGAAACAAACTTGCTTTAATAAAACCGTGCAAAACAGCTAAATTTTGAACGTTCTCAGAATTCGACAAAACCGTGCAAAACAGCTAAATTTTGAACGTTCTCAGAATTCGACGAAACCTGTCCCAAACGTTGGTCTATCCCCAAGCATTAGTGTGGTAAATTTTCTAAATGTAATAATAACTACAAGTTAGTATAAAAGGGAAACAAACTTGTTTTAATACCGTGCAAAACAGTTAACTTTTGAACATTCACAGAATTCAACGAAACTTTTTTTTTTTTTGGGTAAATGTAAGTTTCATTAAGTAAATGATACAGTACAACAAGATGATCGTCAATCGGTGTCTCCCTCGACAGGCCAAGGGATACGCCAAAGTCTATATAATGCACGTGTACTGATTGACTTAGCTAAGCTAACGCTAAGGATCCTCTGTCTGACGTCATCAGCTATCAAGATACTCAAGGTGCTCGGTGTTCTCTCGGTGTGTTCAAATCGCCTGAAGTTTCTCTCTCGCCAAATATGGTATATGCATGCACCAAGTAATGCTCGATAAGCTATATTAACTATATGCTTCCCCCTCCATTTCCTCGATGCCCATTCCACATCTCTTGCCCACTCACGATTGGTCCAAGAAAATCGAACTTGTTGTCGTACTGCTGCAAGGCATCGTCTGCTATATCGGCATCGGAAGAACATATGCGTGTGTCTCCGCATTACCCTCATCACAAAGGATACATCCGCCTAGATGACTCATCCATGGTTTGTCTGTTGTAGGTAATTTCTCCTGAATAGCTAACCAGAGAATAAAGTTATGTTGCGGAATCTTCAATGAACCCGAGAGTAGTGAATACCAACCTACTTTCGGTCCAGGTGGTCTGAAAAGTCTGTATAGAGATTATGTAGTGAGTCGTCCCTCTGAGAATCTCCAGTTGATCCTGTCATCACCTCCATGAATCTGAGGAAGTGTGTAAATCATCTCCATACATTCCAAATCAGTAATAAAAGGCCACTGCCATTGCCCCTCATCAATAACTACTTGAAGTTTGGCGGATTCATCAAGTCCCAAGTGTCTCGGTCCACGTGGGAATCTAGTAATAAGAGGGCCCAAGTGGTGCCACGGGTCCTTCCATAAGAAGAATGAGTTTCCCTCTCCAGTAAGAAACTCCGTCATAGGCAGGATGGAGCTTCGAAGTCGGAGTAGCTTTCGCCATCCCCATGATCCTCCCTTCTGATTAATTGTCCAAATTGAAGTATCACGTAACCGTCCATGCTTCAACCAATCAACCCAAATAGATGTTCGGTCGCATCTGATAACATCACATAGCTTTTTTGCAATTAAGGCACGGTTAAGGATACCGATATCCTTGATACCTTCGCCTCCTTCTATATTCGGTTTACACACATCCTTCCATGTTACCTTGGCGTAGCCTGATGTATAATTGCCTTTCCACAGAAAATTTCTGAGGCGTTTCTCAATTTGTTTAATAATAGTATTCGTAAATGAATGCAGATGCCCAGTAAGTGCTCATTGCTGATAATACAGATTTAATAATTTTGAGTATTCTCAGAATTCGACGAAACTTGACCCAAAGTATGTCTAGACCCAACAATTTGTGTGTTAAATTTCTAAGCGTAATAAAAACTACAAGTTAGTATAAAAGGGAAACAAACTTGCTTTAATAAAACCGTGCAGATCAGCTAAATTTTGAACGTTCTCAAAATTTTATAAAACTTTCTCCCAAACGTAGATCTAGACCCAAGCATTTGTGTTATACATTTGTTAAGCGTAATAATAACTACAAGTTAGTATAAAAGGAGGAACAAACTTGCTTTAATAAAACCGTGCAAAACAGCTAAATTTTGAGTATTTTCAGAATTCGACGAAACTTGACCCAAACGTAGGTCTAGACCCAAGAGTTTGCGTGTTAAATTTTCTAAGCGTAATAATAACTACAAGTTAGTATAAAAGGGAAACAAACTTGATTTAATAAAACCGTGCAAAACAACTAACTTTTGAACGTTCTCAGAATCAACGAAACTTGACCTAATCGCAGGTCTAGACCCATCCATTTGTGTTGTAAATTTGCTAAGCGTAATAATAACTACAAGTTAGTATAAAAGCGAACAAACTTGCTTTAATAAAACCGTGCAAAACAGCTAAATTTTGAACGTTTTCATAATTCGACGAAACTTGACCCAAACGTTGCTCTAGACCCAAGCATTTGTGTTGTAAATTTGCTAAGCGTAATAATAACTACAAGTTAGCATAAAAGGGAAACAAACTTGCTTTAATAAAATCGTGCAAAACAGCTAAATTTTGAACGTTCTCAAAATTCGACGAAACCTGTCCCAATCATTGGTCTAGACCCAAGCATTAGTGTGGTAAATTTTCTAAGCGTAATAATAACTACAAGTTAGTATAAAAGGGAAACAAACTTGTTTTAATAAAACGTGCAAATCAGTTAACTTTTGAACGTTCACAGAATTCAACGAAACTTGACCCAATCGTAGGTCTAGGCCCAAGAATATGTGTGGTAAATTTCCAAAGCGTAATAATACCTACAAGTTAGTACAAAATGGAAAAAACCTTGTTTTAATAAAACCGTGCAAAACAGCTACATTTTGAGCATTTTCAGAATTCGACGAAACTTGACCCAAACGTATGTCTAGACCCAAGAATTTGTGTGTTAAATTTCCTAAGCGTAATAAGAACTACAAGTTAGTATAAAAGGGAAACAAACTTGCTTTAATAAAACCGTGCAAAACAGCTAAATTTTGAACGTTCTCAGAATTCGACGAAACCTGTCCCAAACGTTGGTCTAGACCCAAGAGTTTGTGTGTTAAATTTTCTAAGCGTAATAATAACTACAAGTTGGGGAAGCATATTGTTAATGTTGCTTATCGAGCATTACTTGGTGCATGCATTTGCCATATATGGCAAGAGAGGAATTTGAAACGATTTGAGCACACTCATCGGCCGGAAGCTGTATTAGCTACTTGCATCATTGAAGACGTTAGACAGAGGATAATTAGTATTAATCTTTCCAGGTCTATTAGTACATGTGCACTCTATAGACTTTGGCGTATCCCGTGGTCTGTTGGGGGTACCACCATTTGATTGTTGTAGTCTGTACTTGTACTCTTTACTCTTTACCTATTTTTTTAATGAAACTTACACTTACCCAAAAAAAAAATAATAATAACTACAAGTTAGTATAAATGGGAAATGAACTTGTTTTAATATAACCGTGCAAAACAGCTAACTTTTGAACGTTCTCAGAATTCAACGAAACTTGACCTAGTCGCAGGTCTAGACCCATCCATTTGTGTTGTAAATTTGCTAAGCCAAATAATAACTACAAGTTAGTATAAAAGCGAAACAAACTTGCTTTAATAAAACCTTGCAAAACAGCTAAATTTTGAATATTTTCAGAATTCGACGAAACTTGACCCAAACGTTGGTCTAGACCCAAGCATTTGTGTTGTAAATTTGCTAAGCGTAATAATAACTACAAGTTAGCATAAAAGGGAAACAAACTTGCTTTAATAAAACCGTGCAAAACAGCTAACTTTTGGATGTTCTCAGAATTCAACGAAACTTGACCCAATCGTAGGACTAGACCCATCCATTTGTGTTGTAAATATGCTAAGCGTAATAATAACTAGAAGATATTATAAAAGCGAAACAAACTTGCTTTAATAAAACCTTGCAAAATAGCTAAATTTTGAATATTTTCAGAATTCGACGAAACTTGACCCAAACGTTGGTTTAGACCCAAGCATTTGTGTTGTAAATTTGCTAAGCGTAATAATAACTACAAGTTAGTATAAAAGGGAAACAAACTTGCTTTGATAAAACCGTGCAAACTAGCTAAATTTTGAACGTTCTCAGAATTCGAGAAAACTTGACCCAAACGTTGGTCTGGGCCCAAGCATTTATGTTGTAAATTTGCTAAGCGTAATAATAATTACAAGTTAGTTTAAAAGGGAAATAAACTTTGTTTAATAAAACCAAGCAAAACAGCTATATTTTGAACGTTTTCAGAATTCGACGAAACTTGACCCAAACGTTGGTCTAGACCCAAGCATTTGTGTTGTAAATTTGCTAAGCGTAATAATAACTACAAGTTAGTTTAAAAGGGAAACAAACTTATTTTAATAAAACCGTGCAAAACAGCTAAATTTTGAGCATTCTCAAAATTCGACGAAACTTGACCCAAACGTAGGTCTAGACCCAAGAGTTTGTGTGTTAAATTTTCTAAGTGTAATAATAACTACAAGTTAGTATAAAAGGGAAATAAACTTGTTTTAATAAAACCGTGCAAAACAGCTAATTTTTTAATGTTCAGTTTAGCTAAAAAAATGGAACCAAAAAATTCTCTCTCTAAAAATTCTCTCTCTAAAATTTCATGGAAGTTGCAAAACAAAGCTAGCGTAACATGGAAAAAAAAAATTCTCTCTCTCCTACACACACTAGCACACCATATCAAACACACACTAATGCCCTATCCATGCACATGGCTGCCGGCAACGAGGAGGATGACGGGGATGTCGGAAAAGTGGGAGACCATCGTCTGGTGACCGGCGATAGCGAGAACCATGAAAAATCGCAGCAGATTTTTGAGGAAGATGAAGAGTTGTTCTTGCAGTCCGGCGGCGCTCTACCTGCGAATGAAGGTAGCCCAACCTTACTGGAAACCGTGGTTCTCAATCCAAACGTGAAAGATTACGATCTGACTGCTGGACAGATGTGTATGGATGCGCCGCGCAATTTAGGGTTTTCTACCCAAAAAACGGCTGTGGAAGACGAAGGGTTCTACGACCTTCAGCCATCGACAACCGGAATATTTCCATGATTTGATGACACAGATCTCACTGGGAGAGTGGTCCAACCACAACGAGTGAAAAAAGGAGGAAACTTGGACGAAGGATGGACGGGAATGAAACTAGGGTTTGGCGCCGCCGTTGACGCCATTGATGTCGCTACTGGAGAAGATGACGAATCTCAACGGGAAACTAAAAACTCACCATCTAGTTTGAATGATGACAATCTGGGAACTGAGAACGAGAAGGAGACGAACCGCTCGCCGGCAAACCCACATGACTGTAACTTTGGATCTCAAGCTTCCATGGCCGACGAGTTTAATGGCGATAGAGGCCGGCCACGATTCAATTTCTTCGAATTTCTTACCCTTGCTCATAAGGTCGTCGATTCAGGTGATGTGGCTGCCATGGACGCGCTTTCAGATCTGAAACAGAAATGGGAACTGAAGTATAGCCGACCGGCGAGATTTCCGGCGAAAACAGCAAGGTATGTGCAACCACCTGTTAGACGCCCTGTGAGATGCCTCCTTGACGAAACTGCAGAGAAGAATCAGCCGAAAAACAACAGCGTCGCTGCTGCAGAAATTTCTGATTCTGCTGTAGAAATTTCAGAATCTGCTGCAACTTTTTTGGCCGGAAAACGGCCGGATGATGAGCTCGGAATGACGCAAAAATCGCAGCAATAGACTGCTGCGTTGGTAGGTGGAAATTCAATGAGAGTTCAGCACAAAAAAACTTCAATTTCAACGACAACGCCTCCAAAACGTTGATGATGAACACGACAATAGGAGTTAACTCGATCGAAAATTCTAGCAATACCATGTCCAATTCCCATTCGGGTATTTTTATTGGGAATATTCCATTACATGCAAGTTCGGACAATTGCTTAGATGATGATAAAATTGCACGTGCCTTCAATAATTCATCCCGTAAAACGCTTTCGTACATTGCCCCAACGAAGCAAAATGGAGAGATTGTGGTTCGTCCTTCCTTGGACATCGTGCGTGATGGTTCTAAGCGATGGAAATCTATGGCAGTAGGATATTTTCTGGGGAAACGACCGTATTACCATCACTTGAAAGAATTTGCTCACTTGGTTTGGCCAGCTCTACGTGAGGTCACAGCGACAGTTAATGGTTTCTAAACCTCTAGACCCAAGCATTTGTGTCGTAAATTTGCTAAGCGTAAAGCGTAGGAAAAAATAGAACCAAAATATTCTCTCTCTAATTTTTCACATACAAATTTGTCATCTTCCTCATATCCGGCCGGCGACGTGGAGACCACTGGCGAGGCTCCGGTGGATAGCGAAGGTGACGGAACACTGATCGGTTAGCGGAAGAAGAACGACCGTGGATGAATTTTTGGAAATCCAGCTGCGCGCGGTGGAGAAGATGATAGGTCGGGACCTTCGCCGCCGGTCGAAATAGCCATTTTTCCACCGGCTGAGGGTAGCCCAAGGGTTGTCTTGGGCGTAGATGGGCTGTCGACGGCGAAAGGTGGGAGTGTGGGAGCTGAAATCGCGACTGCAGATCTGGGTTTTGGAGGCGACGCGACCTTGAAAGGCGTCCATGGCGGATCATTTTCTTCCTCATTCAACCTGGACGAGTTTTTGAACCTTGTCAACCATGTTATTGACAAGGGCAATGAGGCATCCATGGCTGCTTTGAATGACTTTAAAATCCGATGGCAAGTGCATTTTGGAGAAGGCACCAATCTGCGTGAAACGACGACAGTGGAGCGCGGCCGTGAACGACCAGTGACCGGAGGCCTTCGTAAGGCTTTGCGCTGCCTTGTCCCGCTAGATGCAGGGCAAACGGTGGTAAGACGCCTGCAATGCTCCAGCTCCCCGCGATGGTGACTGTTCGCGTTCCACGATGGCGACTGGTGGAAATGGAGGTTTTTCTGGTCGTCCGGCCAATCCTGGTGGTTGGAAAGCTGCTGCAAACGATTCTGCAGCTGCTAGAGCTCCTGGCGCATTTTTTCGGTAGTTTGATGAGTGGCCGGTGACTTCTCCGGCGACCGGTGACATGTGCCAGAAAGCTGACGTGGACGCCTATGTGGATACGGCTGGAGCTGAAGTGGCAGCGAAAGTGGGTGACAAGGACGGTGAGTTGGAGAATGAGAGGGCGGCTGGTAGGGCTGATGTCATCCCTGATGCAAGGGCTGATGTCATCCCTGATGCAAGGGCTGATGTCATCCCTGATGCAAGGGCTGATGTCATCCATGATGCTAGGACTGATGTCACTGCTTACACAGCTGCTGATGTCATCAATCCTAGGGCTGACATCAGCAGTTATATGGAAGAAAAAACAGCAACTTGGGTAAAAAATTGGCACCCGTTCCTTTATTTATTGGGAACATTCCTCTTCACACCAGTTCTAATGGGATTGTTAATGATAAAATTGCTGATGCATTTAACAATTCGTCCTGGAAAACGCTATCTTTCATTGCCCCAACGACGCAAAATGGGGAGGTTGTAGTTTGTCCTTCACTTGATACTGTGCGTGACGGATCCAAACGATGGAAGGCTACGGCAGTGGGATACTTTATGGGAAAGCGGTCGTACTATCACCACTTGAAGGAGTTTGCCCATTCGGTTTGGCCGACGCTACGAGAGGTCACAGCAACTGCTAATGGCTTCTTTTTCTTCCAATTTAAAACAAAACTTGATATGGAGGAGGTCATAAAAGGGGGGCCATGGCTGTTTCAGGGACAACCAATTGTATTGCAAAAGTGGAAACCGGGTATGGCTATGAGAAAGTTGAAGCATACACAAGTGCCTATCTGGATAAAACTGCGACACCTTCCATTGGAATTCTGGACGACGGAAGGATTGAGTACTGTTGCTAGCGGTGTGGGTAAGCCTCTATACCCTGATGTGACAACGAGGGCATGCACGAGATTGGACTCGCTCGTGTATGCGTGATGATTGATGTTACTCAAAAATTGGCAAAACATATTATCATAATGACGCCAGATGAAGATGGCGGAGAAACCCCATGCAAGGTTGACATCGAGTATAAATGGCTTCCCCCTAAATGCACAGGATGCATGACATTGGGTCACTCGGAGAAGGAGTGTTCGTTGACCAAACCTCAGAAACAGACAAAGCCTCCGGTGAAAGTGTATGTACCAAAAGCCAATGTCCCCCCTCCACCAGTCCCCGAGGAGAGAGAAAAGAAACATAAGACCGTGGTTGAGGTAGATGATGAAGCGAGAGGAGATGAAGGTACAAAATAGAATAAACGTTACACCTCATCGCAGAAGGAGAAGGGTAAGGAAGTGGTTATTTATAATCCTTTTGATGCTTTGAATTCATTGGACGACGCAGAAGAGAATACTAGGGGTCCTAACACATGCAGCCCCTCTAGTAGTGATCCATGTTGAATCTCGTGGTGTGGAATGTCCGGGGGCTGAATAAGAGAAACCATCATCTCGTAGTAAAGGACCTTATCTCGAAATACAAGTTACATTTTATGGGCATATTAGAAACTCGTGTTTGTATTAATAATGTCATGCATATTCAGTCATTTTTGCTTCCTCATTGGAAATGGTTTGTTGATTATGCAACTATGTCATGCATATTCAGTCATTTTTGCTTCCTCATTGGAAATGGTTTGTTGATTATGCAACTGTGGGTAACTGCATTTGGGTAGCGTGGGATGAGAATGTTGTGGATGTTCATATTCTTAATTTAGGGAATCAATTTATGTACTGTCGTGTCACTCATAGGGCTGATAGTGAATCCCTCATAATCACTATTGTTTATGGTGCCTTTGAGATGATTGATCGCAGAAGTTTATGGAGTACCTTGGAAACATTAGCTCGAGAACACTCGGATGAGCCCTGGCTGGTGGGGGGGACTTCAATGCGGTCCGAGAAATGAATGAGGTATGTGGAGCTTCTGGTGATATAAGGATGGCCATGGAAGAATTCAATGTTGGCATCCAGGAGGCCGGGTTAATGCCATTGCCTATGCAGGGGGAATGGTATACTTGGCATAATTGCAGCACGAACTCTCAGAGTCTATGAAAGAGATTGGATCGGATTCTCATTAATGATAGATGGCTTTCGAGGTTTCCCTCCTCATGTTATCATAGCCTTTTACCGCGAACTTCTGACCACTCGCCACTTGTACTGCATGGGGACAGGCAAAATTAAACTGGAGGTATGTTTCAATTTGACAACTACCTAACACACTTACCTGAATTTATCCCTAGTGTGCAAAATATTTGGCATAATACAATCATTGGGGTTCCTATGTTTGCGGTAACACGTAAACTTAAAGCATTGAAGCCGGTCTTCAGGGAACAAAGGAGGAAGAAGGGGGATTTGACTCTAAATGTTCAATTAGCTAAAGGCTTTCTAGATGAGGCACAACAGCTGGTGAGCTCAGATAGACAGAATGAGGCCTTTTTACAATTAGAACACTATTGCCGCCTGGTATATGCAAAAGCGGCAAAACTGGAACAATCATGCTGCATCAGCGAGCCAAGATACAGTGGATGAAGGGAGGTGACCAATGCTCCCGGATTTTCTTTCGTAAAATTGCCCAAAGAAGGGTGGCGAGAAGGATACTGCAGATAAATGATGATAATGGGACCATCCACACTGAACCAAAAAAGATTATCAATGAATTTGTCCGTTACTATCAAAATCTCTTGGGCGGTATTAGACGACAGATAACGTTGGATATTGGCTTTCTCAGACCGTGGTCAAGACATGTTCTTTCTAATGAGGAGGCTGGCCAGCTTATATTGGCATTTACACCGGATGATGTGAAGCAAGCAGTATTTGACATTGCAGAGGACAAGGCACCGGGACCTAATGGATATTCATCAGGATTCTTTAAAGCAGTCTGGCCAGTGGTGGGACAGGAAGTTACAAAGGCGGTACTGGAATTCTTTAGTACCGGTAAACTACTCAAACAAGTCAACTCCACACTTTTGGCACTAATCCCAAAGGTACACACTCCATGACTGTTGGTGATTTTAGACCAATTTCGTGCTGTAATGTGTTATACAAAATTATTGCGAAATTACTTGTCCAATGGATGAGTGTGGCTCTGGACAAGATAATTAGTTCCTGTCAGGGAGCATTTATTCCAGGGCGTAGCACTGGGGACAATATTTTTTTGGCACAGGAATTGCTCACGAGATATAACCCCGTGAGGCTCCCACCTCGTTGTACCCTGAAAGTCGATATAAGGAAGGCATATGATACTGTGGAGTGGGACTTCCTACTTACGGTCTTGCAATTATTTGGTTTCCCCCAAACGTTCACCAGGTGGATTGAGGAGTGTGTAACGACGGCGACATTCTCGATTGGTCTTAATGGAAACCCTCACGGTTACTTTGCAGGAGCACATGGATTAAGACAGCGAGAGCCTCTATCTCCCTATCTTTTTTCTCGTTATGGAAGTATTGCATTTGGGATTAGTGCAACTTATTGAGCAGGATATGCAATTCTCCTATCACTGGAAGTGTGAGCCAGCCAAAGTCTTCCAGTTGGGATTCGTAGACGATCTCCTACTTTTCTTTAGAGCTGACTTGGATTCTCTCAAGACCTTCAAGATGGGGTTAGACCGATTTGCAGAATGGTCGGGACTTCGGCTGAACGTACAAAAAAGCCATGTCACTATCTCTCGATCAGCAGAAGGCTGGAAGGATCAGATTTTAGCAATTATGGGCTTCGAGGAGGGCCAACTACCAATGAGGTACTTGGGTCTACCTCTACTGTCTTCTAGATTGTCTATATCCGATGTCAGCCACTTTTATTGAAAATTGATGCTCGCATTAATGGCTGGGAAGGAATTTCATTATCGTATGTTGAACGTATACAAATCATTAAATCCGAAATATCAGCAATGAGGATTTATTGGGCGTCTGCATTCATCTGCATTCATCTTACCGAAGGCTATTATTAAACAAATTGAGAAACGCCTCAGAACTTTTCTATGAAAAGGCACTTCTACGTCGGGATACGCCAAGGTAGTGTGGAAGGATGTGTGTAAACAATTAAAGAAGGAGGCCAAGGAATTAAGGATATCGGTATCCTTAACCATTCCTTAATAGCAAAGAAGTTATGTGACGTTATCAAATGTGACCGAACATCTATATGGGTTGAGTGGTTGAAGCAGGGACGATTACACAATACTTCAATTTGGACAATTAATGAGAAGGGAGGATCATGGGGATGGCGAAAACTGCTCCGACTTCGCAGCTCTATCCTACCTATGATGGAGTTTCTTATTGGAGAGGGGAGGTCATTCTACTTGTGGAATGACCCGTGGCACCACTTGGGCCCACTTATTACTAGATTCCCACGAGGACCGAGCCTCTTAGGACTTGATGAATCCACCAAACTACAAGTCGTCATTCCTGAGGGAATGGCAGTGGCCTTTCAATACTGATTTGGAATGTATGGACATCATTTACACTTTACCTCAGATTCATGGAGGGGATGACAGGATCAACTGGCGATTTTCAGAGGGACAACCCACTACACAATCCCTATATAAACTTTTCTGTCCACCTGGACCGAAAGTAGGATAGTCTTCACTACTTTCGAGTTCATTGAAGATTCCCCGACATAACTTCACTCTTTGGTTAGCAATTCAGGAGAAGCTACCGACGATTGATAAACCATGGATGACTCATCTAGGGGGATGTATTCTCTGTGACGAGGGTACAGCGGAGACACACACTCACATGTTCTTCCGCTGTCGATTTAGCAGAGGATGCCTTGCAGCTATACGACATCATATCTGATTTGCTTGGCCCAATCGTGAGTGGACAAGAGACGTGGAATGGGCATCGAGGAAGTGGAGGAGGAAGCATATTGTTAATGTTGCTTATCGAGCATTACTTGGTGCATGCATATACCATATATGGCGAGAGAGTAACTTGAGACGATTTGAGCACACCCAGCAGCCGGAAAGTGTATTAGCTACTTGCATCATAGAAGACGTTAGACAGAGGATAATTAGTATTAATCTTTCCAGTTCTATTAGTACATGCTATAGACTTTGGCGTATCCCTTGGTCTGTCGGGGAGGTCACCACTTGATTGTTGTACTTTACATCTTTTTTTAATGAAACTTACATTTACCCAAAAAAAAAAGTTTGTTTCCCTTTTATACTAACTTGTAGTTATTATTACGCTTAGAAAATTTACAACACAAATGCTTGTTGGGTCTAGACCTACGGTTAGGTCAAGTTTCGTCGAATTCTGAGAACGTTCAAAATTTAGCTGTTTTGCACGATTTTATTAAAGCAAATTTATTTTTCTTTTATACTGACTTGTAGGTATTATTACGCTTAGAAAATTTACCACACAAATGATTGGGTCTAGACCAACATTTGGGTCAAGTTTCGTCGAATTATGAGAACTTTCAAAATTTGGTTGTTTTGCACTGTTTTATTAAAGCAAATTTATTTCCCTTTTTATACTAACTTGTAGTTATTATTACGCTTAGAAAATTTAAAACACAAATGCTTGGCTCTAGACCAACGTTAGGACAAGTTTCGTCGAATTCTGAGAACGTTCAAAATATCGCTGTTTTGCACTGTTTTATTAAAACAAGTTTCTTTTCCTTTTACACTAACTTGTAGATATTATTACGCTTAGAAAATTTACCATACAAATTCTTGGGTCTAGACCAACGATTGGGTCAAGTTTCGTTGAATTCTAAGAATGTTCAAAAGTTAGCTGTTTTGCATGGTTTTATTAAAAAAATTTGTTTCCCTTTTAAACTAACTTGTAGTTATTATTTTCGCTTAGGAAATTTACAACACAAATGCTTGGGTCTAGACCAACGTTTGGGTCAAGTTTCGTCGAATTCTGATCTAGACCAACGTTTGGGACAAGTTTCGTCGAATTCTGAGAACGTTCAAAATTTAGCTATTTTGCACTATTATAGTAAAGCAAGTTTATTTCCCTTTTATACTAACTTGTAGGTATTATTAAGTTTAACAAATTTACCACACAAATTCTAGGGTCTAGACCTACGATTGGGTCAAGTTTCGTCGAATTCTGAGAACGTTCAAAAGTTAGTTGTTTTGCACGGTTTTATTAAAACAAGTTTGTTTCGCTTTTATACTAACTTGTAGTTATTATTACGCTTAGCAAATTTACAACACAAATGCTTTGGTCTAGACCAACGTATGGGTCAAGTTTCATCGAATTCTGAGAACGTTCAAAATGTAGCTGTTTTGCACGGTTTTATTAAAGCAAGTTTGTTTCCCTACCGCTCACTACTTGCAACGAGTGTCTAACACATATGGAGGGAGAGGAACTTGAGGAGATTTGAACAGACTGAGCGGACACCGGCTACTCTTAGTATACTGGTCATTGATGATGTCAGGCAGAGGATTCTCAGCGCTAATCTTGATTCGTCAGTCAGTACACGAGCATTGTATAGACTATGGCGTATCCCTTGGGTTGAGGGAGAAACCAATTGATGATCACATGTTGTACTGTACTACTATTTTTTTATTAACGAAATTTACTTTTACCCAAAAAAAAATAAGTTTGTTTCCCTTTTATACTAACTTGTAGTTATTTATTACGCTTAGCAAATTTACAACACAAATGCTTGGGTCTAGACCAAAGGTTGGGTCAAGTTTCGTGCAATTCTGAGAACGTTCAAAATTTACCTGTTTTGCAAGGTTTTATTAAAGCAAGTTTGTTTCCCTTTTATACTAACTTGTAGTTATTATTACGCTTAGCAAATTTACAACACAAATGCTTAGGTCTAGACCAACGTTTCGGAAAAGTTTCGTCGAATTCTGAGAACGTTCAAAATATCACTGTTTTGCACTGTTTTATTAAAATAAGTTTGTTTTCCTTTAATACTAACTTGTAGGTATTATTACGCTTAGAAAATTTACCACACAAATTTTTGGGTCTAGACCAACGATTGGATCAAGTTTCGTCGAATTATGAGAACGTTCAAAAGTTAGCTGTTTTGCATGGTTTTTTTAAAAATAAGTTTGTTTCCCTTTTAAACTAACTTGTAGTTATTATTACGCTTAGCAAATTTACAACATAAATGCTTGGATCTAGACCTACGTTTGGGTTAAGTTTCGTCGAATTCTGAGAACGTTCAAAATTTATCTGTTTTGCATAGTTTTATTAAAGCAAATTTATTTTCCTTTTATACTAACTTGTAGGTATTATTACGCTTAGCAAATTTACCACGCAAATGCTTGGGTCTAGACCAACGTTTGGGTCAAGTTTCGTCGAATTCTGAGAACATTTAAAATTTAGCTGTTTTGCACGATTTTATTAAAGCAAGTTTGTTTCTTTTTTATACTAACTTGTAGTTATTATTACGCTTAGCAAATTTTCAACACAAATTCTTGGGTCTAGACCAACGGTTGGGTCAAATTTCGTCGAATTCTAATAACGTTCAAAATTTAGCTGTTTTGCACGGTTTTATTAAAGCAAGCTTGTTTCCCTTGTATACTAACTTGTAGTTATTATTACGCTTAGCAAATTTACAACACAAATGCTTGGGTCTAGACCTACGGTTGGGTCAAGTTTCGTCGAATTCTGAGAACGTTCAAAATTTAGCTGTTTTGTACGGTTTTATTAAAGTAAATTTATTTCCCTTTTATACTGACTTTTAGGTATTATTACTTTTAGCAAATTTATCACACAAATGCTTGGGTCTAAACCAACGTTTGGGTCAAGTTTCGTCGAATTATGAGAACTTTCGAAATTTGGCTGTTTTGCACTGTTTTATTAAAGCAAATTTATTTCCCTTTTTATACTAACTTGTAGTTAAAGCAAAATTAAGGCATCACCTCTCGAAACTTGAAAGATATGCATTTATTTGATGAATAAAACAATATCACAGTATCAATATCAGATTCTGAAAACAACAAATAGAATACCAAATAAAAAGTTCGCATATATATATACACACACCAAATAGAGAGAAAGAGGACATGGATTCTAGAATAGCAAATGGAATACCAAACAAAAATAGAAAAATTTCTGTAAACTCTGCAAGAATTACAACAATTTCTCAGAGAACATAAAAAAATTTAAACTTACCGGTTCTTCTTCAACAACACGAACGAACTCTCCTCTCATCGAGCACAAACCCTAAATCTAACTTACGAAATCTAAATCAGTGTTTTTCGTTCTATTTAGAGTAAAGAAACACAAGTTTTTTTATCAAATTCCCTCGTTTTCTCCCTCTCAATCGCAAACCCACAAAACCCTAGTTTTTTTTACTTTAGTAATTCTAGTCTCGCTGTAACTCTTTCTCTCTCTTCGAATTCACTCTCTGACTGTAGTCAAAGAGCAGTAAAGACAACAGGGTTATAACGGTCAAATTACGAAGAAAAATAACGTCGTTAGTGCTCGTTTTAAAAAAGGGCACGTGAGCTGACTAAAACAAAACAGGAGGGGGGGTTTTAGCCTATTCTGAAAACAGGGGGTGCTTTTTGCATACTTTTTAAAACACAGGGGGGTTTTATGCATTTTGTCCTACTCGAGCCTTACACCGCGTACCTCGGATCACTCACCGATGGTCCTGTATGGGGACCGACAACAGCAGTTGGGAGGTATGTTCCGATTTGATAATTATCTTACCCTCTCACCAGAATTCACTCCTAGTGTGTAGAGCGTTTGGCAGCATAAGATAGTTGGCATACCGATGTACGCGGTGACTCGAAAACTAAAAGCTTTGAAACCAATTTTCTGAGAACAGAGGAGGAATAAAGGTGATTTATCGCACAATGTGCAGTTAGCTAAGGGTTTTCTTGAAGCAGCACAAATTCTGGTTAGCTCGAACAGACAGGAGGACTTGTTCTTATACCTAGAGCATTGTTGTCGAATGGTCTTGGACAAGGCGGTGAAGCTAGAGGAAATCATGCTTCGTTAGAGAGCTAAAATGGAGTGGATGAAGGGGGGTGACCAATGCTCCAGGTTTTCTTTTTTCACAAGATTGCGCAACGAAGGATAGCAAGGAGAATCTTGCAAATTAACGATGAACACGGAGTCACCCATGTGGAACAACAGGCGGTGGCAAATGAATTTGTCTCCTTCTTCCAGAACCTGCTAGGAGGAGAGAGACGACGGGATGTGGTTCATCTCCGGTTCCTTAGACCATGGGCATGACATTTGCTGACAGACGACAAGGCCAACTCTATCTTATTGCCTTTCACCCCGGTTGATGTTAAACAAGCAGTGTTTGATATTGCTGAGGATAAAGCGTCGGGGCCCGATAGGTACTCATCAAGTTTCTTTAAAGCGGCATGGCCGATTGTGGGACAGGAGGTAACGCGGTGTTGGATTTCTTTAATACTGGGAGGCTCTTGAAACAAATCAACACCACTTTGCTGGCAGTTATACCGAAGGTTCACTCCCCAATGTCCATAAGTGATTTTCGACCCATTTCTTGCTATAATGTGCTTTATAAGATTATCGCCAAACAAATTGTCCAACGATTGAGTGTGGTTTTGGACAAACTCATTAGCCCCTGCCAAACGGCGTTTGTGCCTGATAGAAGTATCAGTGATAATATCATGCTAGCCTAGGAATTCTTTTCGGGATACAACCAGACAGGCCTTCCTCCCAGATGTGCGCTAAAAGTGGATATTAGAAAGGCGTATGATACGATTGAGTGGGACTTTTTATTTGTTGTTCTTGAGCTATTTGGGTTCCCGAACATATTTACCAGGTGGATTGAGGAATGTGTCACTACAACATCTTTCTCAGTCGGGCTCAATGGAAAGCCCCATGGATTCTTCACGGGAGCCAGAGGGATACGACAGGGGGATCCTCTTTCATCGTACTTATTTGTGCTCATCATGGAGGTGCTACACATGGGTTTTCTCCAGTTGATTGATCAAGAAGGCCCTTTTACGTTTCACTGGAAATGCAAAGCAACGCGTGTGTTCCAGCTTGGGTTCGCTGACGACCCACTATTGTTAAGCAAGGCTGACATTACATTCATCGGAGTTTTCAAAATGGGAATTGATCGATTTGCGGGATGGTCAGGGATGAAGCTGAACATCCAAAAGAGTCATCTTATCATCTCAGGGTCAACATAGGGACTGAGAGAAGATATGCTGACTTTACTTGTATTCCAGGAAGGGCAACTGCCGATGAGGTACCTTGGTCTTCCTCTCCTATTTTCTAAATTGTCTTTTTCGGATTGCCAACTATTATTGACAAAAATTGACCAACGTATTGCTGGGTGGGAGGGGCTTGCACTTTCATATGCCGGAAGAGTGCAAATTCTAAAATCTGTGCTCACATCACTTAGTGTTTATTGGGCATCTGCATTCATTTTGCCGAAGAAAATCATTAAAAAAATTGAGAAAAGACTACGAGCTTTCTTATGGAAAGGAA
>NW_011628110.1:88541-97407 GCF_000512975.1 Sesamum indicum | reverse complement strand
GATAAATGGTTGGAACTCTATTTGGAACATAATATTAGAATTAGGTACGGTCTTGAATTGACCATTCCTATATGGGTGACAAAGGATGTCCAAAAGATGACAGTTAGAAAATGTATGCCAAAATGAGGTACAATTTCGAATGATTTTGGAACACCCTTAATCAATTATGCAAGAACCATTCCAAATTATTAGTTTTATTTAAAAAGTAATGTGTTTTAAAAATCGTTCCAAGGGTTTTCTCCAGTTGATTGATCAAGAAGGCCCTTTTACGTTTCACTGGAAATGCAAAGCAACGCGTGTGTTCCAGCTTGGGTTCGCTGACGACCCACTATTGTTAAGCAAGGCTGACATTACATTCATCGGAGTTTTCAAAATGGGAATTGATCGATTTGCGGGATGGTCAGGGATGAAGCTGAACATCCAAAAGAGTCATCTTATCATCTCAGGGTCAACATAGGGACTGAGAGAAGATATGCTGACTTTACTTGTATTCCAGGAAGGGCAACTGCCGATGAGGTACCTTGGTCTTCCTCTCCTATTTTCTAAATTGTCTTTTTCGGATTGCCAACTATTATTGACAAAAATTGACCAACGTATTGCTGGGTGGGAGGGGCTTGCACTTTCATATGCCGGAAGAGTGCAAATTCTAAAATCTGTGCTCACATCACTTAGTGTTTATTGGGCATCTGCATTCATTTTGCCGAAGAAAATCATTAAAAAAATTGAGAAAAGACTACGAGCTTTCTTATGGAAAGGAACGGGGAATAGTGGATACGCAAAGGTAGCATGGAATAACATGTGTCGGCCTATTTAGGAGGGAGGCCAAGGAATCAGGGATGTTGCTACATTAAATCAGGCATTAATGAGCAAGAAACTCTGTGATGGAGGCCAAGGAATCAGGGATGTTGCTACATTAAATCAGGCATTAATGAGCAAGAAACTCTGTGATGTAATTCGTTGCTAGAGGACATCAATTTGGGTGGACTGGTTGTACGCTAGTCGGTTACAAAACACCTCTGTTTGGACAGAACGGGATGATAGGGGTTCATAGGGTTGGAGGAAATTGCTACGTCTTCGAAGTTACATTCGCCCAGTGGTGGATTACTGTATTGGAGATGGAACGAGTTTCTATATATGGCAGGATCCATAGCACCCTCTTGGGCCACTTATTGACAGATTCCCACGCGCTCCGAACCTATTGGGACTGGATTTGTCGACCAAGCTTAGCTCGATCATTTGTGGAGGTGAATTGCGATGGCCCACAATCACGGATTTCGAATGCCTCGAAATAACTCATGTACTACCTCCAATCCATGGAGAAGCAGACAGTATTATTTGGAGAGTGGACAGTGGACAACCCTCAACTAAGGCCCTTACTAGATTATTTGATCCACCAGGGACGAAAGTAGACTGGGTTTCACTACTTTTGGGCTCCTGTAAGATCCCTCGTCACCTCTTCATTTTATGGATGGCAATTCTTGGCAAACTCCCAACGACGGGCAAACCATGACTATCTCATCTTGGTGATTGTGTCTTGTGTGATGGGGCGATGGAGAATCATACTCACCTTTTCTTCCAATGCCGATATAGTAGACGGTGCCTTTCCGAGATCCACAAATTGGTTCGATTTCCATGGCCCAACCGAGATTGGGCAAATGACATTGATTGGGCAGCACGAAAATGGAGGGGCAAGCATATTGTCAACCTTGCTTATAGAGCATTGTTAACTTCTTGTGTTAACCATAATTGGAGGGAGAGGAATCTAAGACGATTCGAACATCAACAAAGAACAGCGACCACTTTGGCCTCCTTGATTGTTAATGATGTAAAGTAGAGGATACTTAGTATTAATCTAGCGTACTCGGTTAGCACATGTGCCTTATACAGACTATGGCGTATCCCATGGTTTGTCACGGTAGAGACCAACTCATGAACACAGTGTTGTACTATTTTTATTTAGTTAATGAAATTTATATTTACCCAAAAAAAAACATATTTTCATAAATATGACTAAAGAGTGATCATAACTCACAATCATATGAATCAATCCGTTAACCTCTAAAATAAATAACTATAGCAATATTGTTTTGCTATGACATATTTTCACAAAATAAAATATATATATATATAAAAACTTGAGTTAATAACATTTATAACAAAAACAACCAAATGTATAAATATAAAAAAAAAATAGTGAAAGGAACTTACTAGACTAGTTTTGATTGTAAAAATCCTCGATTGAAAATGTCAAATAAAATAAAATAAAATTTTGGGTCAAATGCACTTTCCACACCTAAAGTATACATAAAATCGTCATATATACCCCTTTAAAGTATAAAATATAACAAACTCTCTCATAATATGGACCAAAAATTTTATAACAAAAATACCCTTATTGTTTGCACCCTCTAAAATATGTTTATTATAATCCTGAATTATTATAATTTTTTATTTAAAATAAATATTATCCAAAATTTATAATTGTTGTAATTAGTATGATAATTTGAATAAACTCTATAAATTTTCAATTCATTTATTTTATATAATTTCTAAAAGATTTACATAATTTTTATTTTGTATTGTTATATATAGTGAAGTTTTTTTCTAGAGGAATTGTCAACATCTAAAAAATTATTTTGAACATTTATGTGTACGTACTATAAAATATGCTACTTTGTTGATATAATTAATCTATAATATTTTATTATTTTATGAGTGATGATATGCTATATTTTAAATATTTGTGTATGTAATTTAATATAAAAATATATAAGTTATATAATATTTTATTATCTTTTATAAGTGATGTGTTTGCAAACCAGTTGGGGAAGGGGGCCAAGGAATTAAAGATATTGGTATTCTCAACCGAGCCCTAATGACAATGAAACTGTGTGATGTCATTAGATGTGACCGAACGTCTATTTGGGTTGAGTGGCTACAGCTCAGATGACTACGAAATAATTCCATTTGGACAGTTGACGAGAAGGGAGGATCGTGGGGTTGGAGAAAGCTGCTTCGTCTACGCAGACTTACAACCAGTGGTGGAGTTTCATATTGGTGATGGTAGGACCTTCTATCTTTGGAATGATCCATGGCATCACCTTGGACCCCTGATCACTAGATTTCCAAAAGGACCGAGATTACTTGGGCTAGACGATTCTACCAAGCTCCATACAGTTATTGATGAGAGCCAATGGCACTGGCCCCTCATCACAGATTTGAAATGCCTTTAGATTATCTATACATTACCTCAGATTTATGAAGGAGATGATAGAATCATTTGGCGTTTTCTGGATGGGCGACTCACTGCCCAAGCTCTGTACCGACTTATCAGCCCGACTGGACCGAAAGTAGGCTGGTCTTCACTACTTTCGGGTTCGTTGAAGATTCCACGGCATACTTTTATCTTATGGATGGCTATTTAGGAAAAATTACCAACGACGGACAAACCATGGCTCACACACATGGGAGGATGTATACTTTGTGATGAGGATGCAGTTGAGACACATTCTCATTTATTCTTTCAATGCCGCTTCAGCAGAAGATGCCTTTCAGCAATACGAGAAATTATTCGATTCGCCTGGCCCAATCGAGCATGGGCAACGGATGTGGAATGGGCAGCGAGAAAATGGAGAGGGAAGCATATCATCAATGTTGCATATCGAGTGTTCCTTGGATCATTCGTTTACCACTTATGGCGTGATAGAAACTGCAGACGGTTCCAACAAACTGAGTACGACAAATGTATTGGCTTCTTTCATTATCGACGATGTTAGGCAGAGAATTTTGAGTATTAATCTCTCTAGTTCCATTAGTACATGTGCTCTATATAGACTATGGCGTATCCCTTAGCCTGTCGAGGGATAACCAATTCACTGTTGTACTGTACTATTTCTACATAATGAAACTTACCTTTACCCAAAAAAAATATTTTATGAGTGATGATGGATTCTTCTTAAGCTTATCATACAATATTGCTGTTTCTTGGCAAGGTTCTTATAGTATGGGGCTATATAATTCAGACTGCTATATTTTAAATATTTATGCATGTAATTTAATATAAAAATTATAAGTTATATAATATACTTTTTTATAAAATTAAATTGAGCTTGTAAATAATTTTCTTTGTAAAACATATTTTCATATTGAACTTGTAAACTTTTTTTTATGTATTATATAGTTTATATAAAGCTATACATTTTGAACATTATTGTTTAAATAAAAATTTTAGTAAAAAATTTAAAATTATTAAAAGTAGTTTTGAGAGAGATTTTTTAATTAAATATACTTAGAAAGTGAAACAAAAAATATAAAAATATGTTAAAAGGGTGTTTTGTTCTCTCAACACTAAATTATTTTTTTACGGGGACTTTTGTTATAATAAACGTAATTCAGGGGTCAAAATGTATAATAAAAATTTTATAATTTTGTAAAAGGTTTATTAGCGGTAAGATGGTCGCATGGTAAAACATATTTCAACTCTCTCCTCTTTCTCTCTCTCTCTCAAGGGTTTTGTTTTTCATCGATTGCACGAAAAATTCCCCAATTGGTCGTATCTATTTGATCGAAATGGTAAGCAAATGCGCATTCCTGATTTCCAATTAGCTTATACGCTATTGTTGGCTTACCCATTTTGTATCTCGTGCTGTGATTTATCGAATGTTTTGGTTTAATTTTGTAGGAAAATGCAGGCGGAGATTTGGAGGCGAAAATTGAGATGTTGCTGAATGTGGAGAAGCAGATGAGGCAAGTGGGTGATGTTGCAGGTACGAGGAAGGCCGTCACACCTCTTGCAATTCTTCTTCTCACACCTCAAACAATACCCCTCATTTTCTCCCTCCAAGAAAGCCAAAGCCGGCGAAGGAGAGACGCCGCAGTTCCGTCCTCCCACCGCCAAAATACCCTCACCCAACCCCACCATCAAACCATTTCCCTTCTCTGTTCACTTCTTCGAGGAAAAAGTTTAAAGAAAGCAGGTGAAGTTCATGGTGGTATGGCCGACTCAAGGGTTTGAATGTGATTGTACGGCAGCACCCGCGGGAGAAGCAGCTGAGGATGTGGGTACAAATCCAAGAAAGGAAAACCCCGCTGGTAAAAACCCTTAAACCACCGTTTTCTCCCCATCATCAAACCCCACCGACACTCACATGGTGAAACCCTCTCACCTTCATTTCTTTTTTCTTGTGTTCATTTCTCACCCAAAAGAATAGAGTAAAGAAAACCAAGAACAGCAGGGGGGGGGAGACAGAGCGAGGAGGAGGCCTCAAATTATGGTATTACGAAATGTTACTCCTGTTTGAACAATCCTTCTTGGCCCAATATTTTCTCATTGTTCATATATTGATAGATAAAGAAGGAATACTGGAATACTCTCTGTTGATGTCCTAAGTTTGCTCTCACTTCCTTGCTTGCAAATACTTTCTCCCTCCATCTTACATGTCATCTTTATCTTGCTTTCTAGTGCTTCTTTTATTTAATTTTGCTTTGACAATCCTAATGTATTTAACTTGCTCTATATAATATCATATGGTCAGTAATTTTCTTCTACTTAAAATTAGAAAAATGTTGCTAAGGATTGTTGGAACAGTTTACATCTGAATTTGATGAATGTCTTCTTCTAGGTTTGGGATTACACTGGTTTTGGATATACAAGGTACAATGCCAGAGACATTAACAAAGAAATACTAGGGTAAGCACAATTCTGCAGCTGTCTCCTTCCGTGATGAAACCTGTAATGTTCACAGATAATCTTGTTTGTGGTTTTCATTTAGGTGTGTTGTGGAGAATAAAGTGCTTCATAGATCTTTATTATCATGCTTCATAGGCCTTTCCCTCTTTTTTTTTTTCTTTTTTTCGTTTAATCCGTAATACCCAAACCTGAGGGTATGTGTCTGTATAATCATCCCGTAATCTTCCTTTGTTATTCCAGCTCTTAAGATGTGACAATTTGTAAGACATGAACATTTATCTAAATCATGAGTGTTCCGTGGTTGCTCAGGTGTCTTTGCTAAGAGGATATAAATCAGACAGGAGACCTGCAAACTCGACAATGATGGCAATTCTGGATGGCTTTCAGAAGGTATATTCCGTTGATTTCAGACCACTCAATGCACTGCGCCCTGCTGCATTCCAAGGGGCTCATTATATTTCACCATTGAAAAGGCAAATAATCTGCATCTGGTGTGGTGAGCAGAGATTTCCGCTTTTCTTATGACTTGTATCAGTTAATTTTCAGAACCATGCTAGTTCTTTTTGAATGATGAATTCTATTACATGAAGTTATAATGGAAGCCACTTTTTCTTTTATGATGTTTGGTCCCCTTGACCTGTCCAAATCCAATTTTCATCCCTCTTTATCTTCTAATTCAAGAACCAGCTTCAATTTCTGATGGTTTTAAGGGCCTTCACAGTTTATCATTGTTGGTTATTACCACGAAGAGTTCAGTCTCCTTTCCAAGTTGAATACATTCATCATCTAATACCATATTGTGAGTGAAAGGCTGTTTCTGCTGTTTGAACAATCCTCAAATTAGGAT
Organism: Sesamum indicum; assembly: GCF_000512975.1. Lineage (NCBI taxonomy): Eukaryota > Viridiplantae > Streptophyta > Magnoliopsida > Lamiales > Pedaliaceae > Sesamum > Sesamum indicum. The sequence continues at coordinate 90,871 of NW_011628110.1, read as the reverse complement.
TTTCTGTACAGTTTGGTCTTATGTAGACGTTATTCGTGATATTCCTGTATTTAATCAGTTTGGGTAATATTGAAGCTGATGAGCTTCTGCTCAAATATTGTTTCATTTGGTAATTACTGAGTTGTGGAGCTTTGTGAGTACATGTATCATGAATGATTATGCTACTCAAGATTGAATTATGATCAGCTACCCCCAAAACACTTTCATTTTTTTTTTCTCGAAAATATTCAACTTGTTAATAGATCTGAAACTTATGCGAACCGATGCATTAGTTCATTGGTAGTGCTAGCTATTCTTTTGAGTGGATGGGTGGGCTGGTCCTCGTCCTACGTTTATCTTTTTAATGTTGTTCAAGGGTTGAAGGAGTATAATATTTGGGCATGGAGACTGGGTGGTATTTAGTTAAGCACTAGTAGCACAATGACACTGGGAGGAGAATAATGGAACATAATTATTGTCAAAATCTTTTAGGTACCTTTGAGGACTTACCATGCTGGCGATCAATATAACAAAGCACGACGGTCTTGTTTATAAGAGTGTCACTTTTGGCTGTGTTTGTGTGTATGTAATGATTCATGTTGTTCTTAGTTGTATGATGCCCTTATAAGTTCATGATTGATGGTTGGTTAAGGCTTCGTCTTAACAACTACTTATCTTTTTAAGCAATGCATTGGTTGTTCATATATATATATGTGTGTGTGTGTAGACATTTGCCACATCTAATGCATTTGTCAACGTCTTTGTGTTTCAATGTTTCTGGACCACATAGGTAACCAAGCTTGTACGCTAGTTTAAGGAAGGTTCGGAGGAATAGTCCAAGAAGGCGGTAGAGCTTGAGGATTCATGAAGACTTTAGAAGTAAGTTCTATTTGTAATTTATTTATCCAACAATAGCGAATGATGCACAGTACACTAATTCCTCTTGTGAACATGCAGTTTGGTTGTGGAATTTCAAAATTATCTGTTTTTCTTATGTCTTCATGCATGCTGGATTGAAGGTGTATGAGGTGGCAAAGACGTCTTTGAAAACAATGACACAGAAACTAGAAAGTCTTTGCAAAGTGATAATGGTGGTAAATAGTTGATCATTTTCTTGGCTTTCACTCTTCATTTCATCCATCAAGCATTCCTTTATATGTTTGCATTGTTATCCTGAGTTCTTGATATTTATCATCTACATTATGGGGTTGTGATTTTCTTTTTATCTACGGCAAGTTTGTTCCTTTGATAAATAGTGTTGGATGCTTTTTTAGTGGTTTTCAATTACTTTACTACTGTGGTGTGGGTGTTTCTCATCTTGTTTAATTTGGTTGTGCTTTGATGTTATCTCATTCAAGTAAACGACGTGTATTGTGTTCTTTGTGGTATATCAAGCTCTGTGAGACATTTTGTTGTCGGGATGTCCGTAATTGTTTAGCATTTTAGGATTGGACTCTTGGTTTAATTGAAATTACATGAAACTTCTCATATTCTAATTTTGATTTGAACAGCCCAATTCACCTTCCAAATGGGATAAAACCATTTCAAAAGTAAAGAATTCCATGACATATATGTAGTGTTAATTAACACATAGGAACCAGAGGGTAACCTTTTTTTAAATTTTTGTTCATCTTTTGTTATCCTATCAAACTATTTTTGTCTTGTTTTCTTTTGCCAGTTACTATCAAACTACTTCTGTTTATATTATTTTTTAGTAATTTGACAAATAAATGTGATTTAGGAAGTCATAAGATTGAGACATGAATGTGCACTAGCGTTATGTGATTGTTGCTTTGATTAACTGTGGAGTTGTTGAGGCATAATTTCATGCATTTTGAATTGCTTTGAAAGAGAGTTGGAATTTCTTTGCTTCTACTAAATCTTAGGATTCTTGTGAGATCATATTTGTTTGCTAAAACTCTACCCGATTGATCCTTATATCCCTAACATGGGACATGCATCCATTTTGAAAAATTCAAAGGCCCTTCCCCTTCCGGAAAAAAAGAAAGAAAGAAAGAAAGGAAAGTAAGAAAAAGGAAATTACGTCTACTCCGCTGGTTTAGGTCACTTAGTAACTGGGTAACTTCATCACAAATGTTGTTATTCACGTAAAACGGTGGCCGGAGCTATGAGTATGCAAAGCACTTCAGGTAAAACGTCTTTTGGTTGAGTAACCGGGTGACTTCACCACAAGTGTTGTCATTCCCGTCAAAAGGCCAGAATGCGACGTTTTTTGGTTGAGTAACCGGGTGCCTTCACCACAAGTGTTGTCATTCGCGTCAAAAGACCGGAAAACGGCCTAAAGAACACAAGTCGCGGGCAAAAACAAAGGAAGAAAAAAGAAAATAAAA
>NW_011628110.1:84892-87540 GCF_000512975.1 Sesamum indicum | reverse complement strand
GTTAGCATTTGCATAATGTATTGCGGCGTTTGTGTTTTGAGATTATGTGCACATAGTATTTCATTCTGTTGGAGGCAATAACTTTAATGACATTGCGGCAGTCCTTTCTTTTCTTTATTGATTTATTAAAAAATTGTCACATTTCTGAGTGCTGAAAATTTTTGTGTGTAAAATCCTCTACTTTGGCATGCCTTTTCTTATGTGACTACTATTTTTGGTTGGGAGGAGGAGGAGATAGATTCTGGCCTTGTATTTATTGTAACAATATTTAAATTCTATATTATTATAGTTTTCTTTAATCTTTAATGAATTATTCCCTTTAGATTGCCATCCCAGCAGGGTGAGGGTGCAAGTATTGTACGTCACTCTCTTAAATCAATGTTTTTCTTGACTATTGGTGCAAAAAGCTCGAGAATTTGTTGTCACTTCCCAAGAGCTTATCACTCGGGGTTCAGTCCTGGTAAGTCACTTGTACTGGCTTAATTCCTATCGATATTTATGTTGATCTATCTAGAGAAGTTATTTAATATCAATATCTGAAATTAAAGTGCTTATTCTGTTTATTCGATCTTATTGTTTTAGGATATTATTGTGGAGATGCTGCTGATATGGCTAATATTGAATCGTCGAGTGTTGCAAGAGAAGCTGCAATACATAGTGCAGCTATTAGGTGTCCTCCAATGGTGTCTCGCTTCCAGTTATCATATGATCTTGCAGTCTCGTTATGTTCTAGGTTTGTTTTCTTTTCTTATGTGTGATCCTCTTCTGGTATCACCCAGAATTGGTCTCTTGGAAATTTAGTATTTTACTGGCATTCCTTTTCTTGTTATGCCCCTGTGCCGAAACCTATGGTAAGATAATAATTATTATTTAAAATTGAAATATATGCAAATAATTGCTTCATTTATGTAATATATGACTTTTGATCACAATTGGAATGCTAATTACTGTGTCGCGCTGTAGAATGATGCATGTTAGTTGGAGCTAAATGAAGGTAATTTGGTGGATATCTCTAAGTCATAAAGTATGAGAGCATTTTAGAGGATGCTTGATGGTTTTGATTTTTTGAGTGCAATAATGGCAATATACTAAAATCGTCCACAACAGTAGACATACTGTCCCCATATTCTTTTACTATTCCTTTCTCGAATTATGATATGCCTGTTGCTATGTAAATTGTTGAACTTATGTACATGAGCATGCAATTGCAATCTCTGGGATTTTGGCATCTAACTATTTGGACAATGCTCTGGTCCGTTGTTGTGGGATGGGATGTTTGATGCTACATTTAGGATATTCTATACAGTTTGGTCTTATTTAGACGTTATTAGTGATATTACTTTTTTTTTAGTTAGTTTGGGTAAGATTGAAAGTGATAAGCTCGTGCTCAAGTATTGTTTCATTTAGTAATTTACTGAGTTGTGAAGCTCTGTGAGTACATGTATCATGAATGATTATGCTAGTCAAGATTGGTTTATGATCAGCTACCCCCAAAACCCTTCTATTGCATTTGGTCTCTGAAATATGCAACTTGATAATAGATCTAGATCTGAAACTTTGAAATAATTAAGCAGGCTGTTCAATTTGAGAATTGGAGTTCATTGGGTTTAGGCCTTGAATTGGTATCCTTTTGTATATACCTGTATCATCTAGAATGGTACCGTGATGCCAATCAGGATCACCATGAACTCTGTGCTTCCTGTTTCCATCATGTCTGCTGACTTGTATTGAACTACTCTAGCTCTTTGCGGATCTTGGGGGATCTTCAATAGCACTGAAGTGTTGTTTATATATCAAACTACTGCTGAACTGATGGAGTTGAATTAGTATCTAGTTTCTATAGAGACTAATTACTGGACTACAGACTATGATCATGATCATTCTGTTGCAGTTTTTCGCCACAGAATATGAAATAAAGTAATTTCTACTGTGGTAACGAAGAATTTTTCGCTCTTATGATCATCTACATTTCTTAGACTAAATATATTATTAATTAGTTACTGAACGAGGTTCTTTCTTATTTACTTTGTTATTTAAATAGGATATCTGTGGTAGAGAAATTTCTGTTTTTCCTGCGCCAAAAGGACAAATAATGACATGGAAGGAGTCTTTACTTGATACACCTACCTATAGTTGGGTATGCTTGTTTTACAATGTTCCTAAAACGGGCGTGTTCTTTTTCATGTAGGAGATGTGGCATTGTCCATATTGCACAGTATGGTAGCCGCTCATTCAGATATAGATGATGCTGGAGAGATTGTTACACCAACCCCCAGAGTAAAGAGGATCTTGTCAAGCTCACGTTGTCTCCACATATTGCACAAGTAATATTTTTAAGTGCCTGTCCTTCTATTGGTTGTGTGTGCTCTTGTCCCAATTTGGCCAACTGAAAAATCTACTCAGACTTATTAGAATAAAAAATTGCCAATTATTAGAATAAAAAATTGCCAAAAACGCAGAAAGTTATGCTTATTATTGTATCTTTTGTTTATTTACCTGGAGAGCCTGAAAAATGTAAAGGTTGATATGTGGTTTGAAACAAGTTCCATCAACCTTTGTCCTCAAATATTTGAGATTTTCAATCTGGCAGTTCTATGATTTGTATTCGCTTAGGGATAGTAAGTCGAGGATTATGTTGATGGATATGC
>NW_011628110.1:84077-84657 GCF_000512975.1 Sesamum indicum | reverse complement strand
GTGTACTTGTATCCTTAAACTCCAGGTGTTTTAAAGATGCAACTTTTCATATTCTCTTGTGCCTTTTCATGGTAATTATATTATAACACTTTCACTTTCGAGGTGGGGTAACTTTTGTTCCTTTCTTTGCCTTCCACACAGGTTTGAGATGTTTTCGTTATTTTTTCTTTTGTTTTTAAGCTGAACTAGGCAGTGGCTCGATGGTGGCTCCCTCAATATGCACATTGTTTCTCAATTTCAGAGCTTCAGTTAATGAACCAAACTCTTTCCTCTATTTCTTATGTGCAGGCAATACTTTCTGGTGAACCAACTATTGTTGATGTTGTTGCTGCTCTGCTGAAAGCTATAGTTACTAGGAACCCAAAAGCAATCCGACTATACAGTACAGGCACATTTTCTTTTGCTCTGGCTTACCCTGGATCTAATCTTCCTTCAATTGCCCAACTCTTCTCAGTGACTCATGTTTATCAAGCTTTTCATGGTGGTGAGGAAGCTGCAGTTTCCTCTTCTCTACCTTTGGCGAAACGAAGTGTTTTGGCGGCCTCTTACCTGAGTCATTGCTTTATGTACTGGAACGTAG
>NW_011628110.1:81829-84047 GCF_000512975.1 Sesamum indicum | reverse complement strand
ATTATTTGGACACACAAGATGCGAGCAGAAAATCTGATCCGTCAGGTAGCCCTGAATCTGCAACTGGAGTTTGCTACTTGTCTTTCACCCCAAGCATCTTTTGTTAACATTTAGTATTTTTACATTCTAAATCATGGTGGTACTTGAGTCATCCTCAATGCAAATAAGTGCTGCATTTAACTCTCAGTTTTATTTGATTAGGTGAGTCATCCTCAATGCAAATAAGTGCTGCATTTAACTCTCAGTTTTATTTGATTAGGTTCTTCAGCATCTTTGTGATTTCCCTCAGAAATTGTCATAGCATTGTCATTCCTTATATGACTATGCTCCAATGCCACCAGTGACATATCCAGAGCTGAAAGATGAAATGTGGTGTCATCGTTATTATCTTTGAAACTTATGTGATGAAATTAGATTTCCTAATTGGCCTATTGTTGAACATGTTGAGTTTTTGCAATGTGAGAGAAGAGTTAACTCGAAGGCCAATGGACCTTTCTGAAGAAGAAGCTTGCAAGATACTAGAGATTTCCATTGATGAAGTATCCAGAGACGACGCCCCTAAGAAACCAAGTTTTGAGTCAGTTGAGGAGATACCTGATATATCAAAGCAGATTGAGTATATTGATGAGGAAAAGCTCAAGAGACAGTATAGGAAACTTGCAATGAAGTATCATTCAGACAAAAATCCTAAAGGGAGGGAGAAGTTTCTGGCAGTGCAGAATGCTTACGAGTGCTTGCAGGTATGCCAAATTCCTTGATCCTGTGTGAGGATCTGTCGTTACTCATAAAAAACGGAGAGTATATGATTAAGCTTGAGAAAAAGGAAAGAACATATAGACAAGGGATCTTATAAGCTGCCAGATCTTATTTCAAATGAATTAGTCGACTTGTTTAGACGCCGTTTTCACAATTAAGCTGTTTATTTGACTGGTAGAAAGTGCTCTAAAGGTATTTATGCTGTCAAGATGAGCCAAATGCTTTTTTACACATATAAATGGATATCAGTATTGGTTTTAAATATATCTTGGAACTAGGAAGGACACGGGACTATATATATGTATATTTAATTCTTAGATATGATACTACCTCAATTTAAGGTGTGGACCAAGAAATAAATTTAAATATATAAATTTAAGTGGCTTTTGTGGAAGAGTGAAAATGTAAATCATAGGGCTTTCCTATGAGGTTTGGACTACTTACATATGTTTCCCTTTGGTTTTGTTGCCTGCATCTAATATTTCATTCTGCAATCAGTAAACTTCTTGGAATATGATCAGCAAAGTTGGACAAAATTCCTAAGTTGAACCCCACATATGAGGGTTTTTATGAGGCATGTCTTTGGCCGGAATGCAATCCTCTTTAATTGGTTGTATTTCTTCATATTTGAGTTCCATGTTTCATATTTTCTTTTTAGTGATCTACTGCTTTCTTATTCCTCTCCCTTAGGTGACCGTGCAAGGATTGCAAGGTCCCCAGAGTTGGAGGTTGTTGCTTCTCTTAAAGGGCAAGTGTATTCTATATAGGCGATATGGGAATGTATTGATGCCATTCAAATATGCTGGATATCCTATACTCTTAAGTGGCATTACAGTGGACAAGGATGATAACAATTTTCTTTCCTCTGATCAAGCACATCTTCTAGTTGCATCCTTGGAGCTTGTTTGGTTGACGTAAATTCATCATCTGCCTTTAATTTCCATGTCATTCTTCTTTAGATAATACTTTGTAAATGTACTTTTGCTTATGCTATTTCCACATATTTAACCTTCAGGTGCAAGTCTTCATCATTGAATGGTGAAGAGCTTGTGAGAGATGGTGGAATACCTCTTCTTGCAACCCTCCTTTCCCGTTGCATGTGTGTGGCCCAACCAACACCCCCTGCCACTGAACCGTCCGCTACTATTGTCGCTAACATAATGCGAACCTTTCCAGTTTTGTGTCAGTTTGAAAGTGCGAGAACTGAGATGCTCGAATTTTCAGGATTAGTTGATGACATTGTTCATTGCACTGCACTTGAGCTTGTTCCTGCTGCTATTGATGCTGCCCTTCAGAACATTGCTCACCTTTCTATCTCCTCTGAAATTCAAAATGCCCTTCTGAAGGCTGGTGTACTGTGGTAAGATAGATCATTATATTGTTATAATTATGCTTTCATCAGTTTTCTAGCATGAGATTCTAGTTTCTGGAAGTTCGCAGAACACTACTGTTTCTGTTATGG
>NW_011628110.1:81367-81741 GCF_000512975.1 Sesamum indicum | reverse complement strand
TTGCCCATATAATTCTTCGTAGCTCATATATGGATATTGAATAATGAAATTACCCATATTGGTCTATTTATAATGCTCTTTGTGCTCATGTGGATGACTTTGTTGCTGGCATTTTCTCTGTGTCTGTCTGAGCTTGTATAGAAAACTTATTTGCTGGTGAAGGTGGTCATATTTTTATTTTTTTAAATTGAAGAAAATGTTGGAACTCAAGTGTTGAAGATGCTTTGTGGTGACTATTCTTTGAATGCCAGAATATACTTTTTCTACGTGAAGTGTGAAAACCTAATCTTTATGAACAATCTGAATTTTGAAGCCACTGCATCAGCTGGCACATGACTGTTACATCTTACAAAAACCACTCCGATGTTTCTCAA
>NW_011628110.1:78884-80861 GCF_000512975.1 Sesamum indicum | reverse complement strand
ACACCCTACAATCAGGCTGCAGCTGATGCCCTTAGAGCTTTACTAACCCCTAAACTTGCAAGCATGCTGAAAAATAAATTTGCAAAATGACCTCCTATTCACATTAAACTCAAACTTGGAGTCCCCTGAGGTAAAGGCTGCAGATTTTGCATTTTGACAAAGAAAAAACGTATTGGGTGCCACTTGAGCATTGCCTCATCTTCCTGCATCAATATCTGCATATTTTCTTTGAATGTTGTGAAACTCAGAGCACTATAACGGGGCAGGCTTCTTAACATACCTTTTCTGAAATTTAGGCAATATTTGCTTCTTCTTCTTTTGTAAGTACTTTGTTGGTTATATTAGAAGTAGATAATTGGGGGAAAAAAGAGCGGAAAGCAATATGTTCTACATGTTTGTGTTATTAAAAGTTTTCAAATTGGCTTTAACTACTTGGTATGTAGTTCTCATGAAGATTCTATAACTGATTCAAGTTTCATTTTTTTTTCTTTTCCCGATTTACTTGTTTACTAGCAAATCCGGGTGGTGTGGTGGCGTGAATGTATTCTGGATGTTCTGCATTTAAATTTAGAAAACTTAATTTTCTTTGAACTGTCTTTTGCACTGGACATAGTATTTAATTCAAAGAATCTCTTGCAGCTCAACTATTGGTTCTTTAAGGGAAGAGGTTATTTGTTTGCATCTAATAGAGTATCTTCTTCCGTATATCTATCTTGTCTGATCAAAGAAATTTGGTGTTGGGCCTTAAAATCTATGCCCTTCCTATCTATGACTAGTTGTGAAGTTTCCATGCATTTCTTATGTTTGATATGCAAACCTATTTGTACATTTTCCTCCTCCCACCCCATAAAAAAAACAAAAAAACAAAAAAAGAAGCTTTTGCACCAGAAGTTCTTTTCACGAGCCTGAAGGTTTTGTTTTTTGCATAATGATTAAGAGAAGGGTATCTATTATGTGCAAGCTATAATTCTAATCTATATATAGGTTGTCTTTCTGATAATAATTGGGGTGTGGGTGTTACTTTCCATAACTATCTAGATTGAAAATGTTTTAAACACATATACTGTAGTTCCAAGTGATGGCCATTTGTAGATGCTCTATGCCATAGTTGATGAATTTGTGGGACTCTCAGATATCATGACATAGTTTCACTTGATCTTTCATTTACAGATAATCTGGAATTCCTCCACCTGAGTAGAACTTTTGAAATTTGTGGAAGAGCAGCGTGCAAGCCTTAGTCATCATGGTTCATATGACCTTAAAGATTCGCATTCCTTTGTTTATGAAGCATTATCTAAGGAGCTCTATATTGGCAACGTATACTTGAGAGTCTATAATGATCAACCAGATTTTGAAATTACTAAGCCTGAGGACTTCTGTCTTGCCCTTGTTGATTTTATATCACATCTAGTCCATAATGCACCCGCTGCAAGCATGGATACTCATGTTAATAGTGATGTAACCACTGATGGATCTGCCGAGCAGCATCTGATGATTCTTCAGCATCACTTGATGGGAAAAGCTTGGAGAGGGAGGATTTGGAACTAGTTAAAAATCTTCAATACGGTCTGCTATCCCTTCAGGTAGAAGTCTGGTGGTTTTTCGTCTGACACTTTTTTAGTCACCCTTGACACCTTTTTTTCTGTAATTTCTGTAAGTTCAGCACTTGTTGACAAAGAATCCGAATTTAGCTTCAGTGGTCTCCACAAAGGAGAAGCTATTCCCCTCTTTGAATGCTTTTCTCTTCCTGTTTCTTCATCAAGCAACATTCCTCAGCTATGTCTACTTGTTTTGTCACAGTTGACTACATATGCACCTTGTGTGGAAGCAATGGTCGCAGATAGCTCTGGTCTGCTTGTTTTATTACAGTTGCTTCACTCATCTCCCAGCTGCCGTGAAGGAGCTTTGCATGTTCTCTAGCTTGGGCAGCTGCAAAGCATGGAGGGTTGGTTTTCATTCTTGAAGTTCTCTTGCCAA
>NW_011628110.1:73480-78388 GCF_000512975.1 Sesamum indicum | reverse complement strand
GTTGTCTGCACAAATAGCAACTATGGCTTCGGATCTGTACCGTGAACAGGTGAAAGGACGTGTTGTTGATTGGGATGTACCTGAGCAGGCCTCTGGCCAACAGGAGATGAGAAATGAACCTCAGGTATAACTGCTGTGTGCTGCAGATGTACTCTTTTGTTTTTGATTGATTACATGGATGTTCTAAAGAACGCTAATTCTGTTTAATGACTTACATGATGTATTGCAGGTTGGGTTGGAGGGATCTATGTTAGGATATTCCTGAAAGATCCCAAATTTCCACTTAGAAATCCCAAGAGATTTAGGGCTGCTGGAAGGGCTGCTGGATCAGTACCTTACATCCGTTGCCGCCTCACAATATGATGGCCAAGCTGTTGACACTGAACTTCCTCTACTTCTTTCTGCTGCCCCGGTCTCTTTACTCAGGATGTACCCCGCTCTTGCAGATCAGATATCATATCTTGGTTATGTGCCCAAACTTGTGTCTGCAGTAGCCCATGGAGCAAGCAGAGAAACAATAGCTTCAGAAACCTATGGAGGATGGTTGTGTTCTACATTAGCTTGCAGGTAGCACCACCTGTGCAGAAGCTATGGCAGCCACTAGTATTGGGACACCCCAGATATGCTGTGGTTTTAAGCAGCCCCCCTTTTTTCCCCTCCAAGAAAATATCATACAAAAGATGTGTTTATCTGATTAAACATCTGTTGCTAAGTTTGGTATTGTTCTGATGAGCTTTTTCTTCAGGTAGTTCCACTTCTGGCGAACGCGATTGGTTGGCATGGTGGAAGCATCCTAGCTCTTGAAACCTTAAAGCGTGTTGTAGTTGCAGGGAATCGAGCAAGAGATGCACTTGTTGCACAGGGTCTCAAGTGAGCATCAATATCTCTTTAGACCTAAGTTGTAGAATGTTGTGCATGTGAAATGTGCAGACGTGGTTAATGAAACAACAATGCGCATAAATTCATCTGTGTTTTCATGATAAATTTTCTAAGATGGGTGCATAAGTAATGCAAATCATGCAATTAGTATTTATTAGATACAAAGTAATTTTCGGCCCACAACGTGCAATTATCTGTCACCTGGGCTAAGATATGGGTGGGTGATTGAGTCTGTTTTTAGAATATTATTGGGATATGCATCCTGATAAAACTACTGTTGCATGTTCTCTGTGTCATGCAATAGTAACATGGCATATAATTGTTGTAGGGTTGGTCTTGTGGAAGTTCTTCTTGGCCTTCTTGATTGGCGAGCTGGGGGAAGAAATGGGCTTTGTTCACAGATGAACTGGAATGAGTCAGAAGCAGCAATTGGCCGGGTTCTTCAAATTGAGGTCTGTACCATGATTTGTGTGAACACATACTGCCTTTTCTGCATAGTGGTTCGGAAAATTCAGATGGTGCCTTTAGATTAAATGATAAATGGCTTTATATCCAAGTATAGAACATTTGCAATGAACTAACATAAAATGCCAGACCAACCTTGTGGGACAGAAATGGTGCATAATTAGCAAAAGAAATTATGTTCTGAATTCATATGATAAGTTGCTCAAGGTGGTCTGAGTTCTATTTTGTTTAATTTCTCCAGAAATATATTTGTGTTTATAATCTCTTTGTGGTCATAATCCCTTTGCTGTGGGATCTTCCATGTTTCCTTCAAAAGGACAAGGAAAAACAATATGCACACCAAAATGAAAAGCTCTAAAAGGATTAGTAGTTTACAAGTCCTTGTTAAAAGCTTTTCTTGAGGTATTGTGATTGTTTCGTTGAGTTTTTTTATTAGCATGCGAGAATACTAAGTGAATAAATTAATAGGCTTAAGAAAATTAAAGCTGCTGAGAAGATTTCTGTATCTTCGTTTCACATGTATATTTGATCTGCTTTGCACTGTAGATGCAGGCTTATTAAGGAGTTCTTCCATACTCTCGCATAGGATGGGCAGGATAAGGTCAGCTAATAGTGGGGTCTAGTTTGGATCTAGGTAATAGAACCGCCAGGATAATAGATCATATGCTCTGAATTTGTGGGTTGATCAGGCATAGTGCATGAGTTTTAATACATTTAGTGGGTAATGTTGTGACACTGCAGATTATCAGGAAACATGGAGTGTAAATGAATTTTTGAAAAGCATGAATTGTTCTGAAATAATTTACATGCCAAATGTATGTGATACATGAATTAAATATTGAAAAGCATATTTTTTTTTTAAAACTAATTTGCACACGAAGTATATGTGAAACACAATTGACAGATATGATGGTTTTTAGAATTCAATGGATCTTTTAGTAATTTAATATTCAGAAAAAGATGTCATATTTTGTTGTAACGAATCTTCCAATAGACGTTATTGGTGATATTCCTTTTTTTTAGTCAGTTTGGGTAAGATTGAAAGTGATGAGCTCCAGCTCAAATATTGTTTTATTTGGTAATTTACTGTGAAGATATGATCAGCTACCCCCAAAACCCTTCTATTGTATTTGGTCTCTGAAATATGCAACATGTTAATAGATCTAGATCTGAAACTTTGAAATAATTAAGCAGGCTGTTCAATAACTTTTAATGAGTTGCCTATTATACTCTTGTTTTAATAACCATTGATCTTCAATTGTTAAAAAAAAGAACGTTATAGATTTTAAATAATTTAATATATATTGTATTTATGTATATTTACACAGATAACTCCTTTTGTGGGTGGCATGCTCACTCTGAGAGAAGACGAGTTTGGACAATCTTATTCTTATGCATGTTTGTTTATACTTTTATTTTTAATTTTTAATTTTAAAATTCTAAAATAATAATTAAAGTAAAAAAGTATTTTTTTTTACGTATTCTTACTGAAAATATGATGTACATATTCTCACTGAAAATATGATGTTAATGTAAAATAATTTCACGCAAAAAGCTATATATAGTTGAAATTGTGCAATTGTTACTAAAAATTGAATTAAAAAATTTGAAAGAAAGGAACAGAAAATTATAGATTTAAAACAAGAAATAAAGAGATAAAAAAGAAATAATATTTTCCTTTGTGTTATTGATTCTCCGCAATTGGGTTTCTGGGAAGTGTACATTTCTTCTCTCTAGTAAAGGGGTTTTTCCCCTCTCTCTCTTCCATCATCAACAAAATTGATCTTTCACTTCCAAGCACTTTGGCAAGCGACCACTGCCGGAGACCCACTTCTGTTTCGGCGGCCCGTCGTCGCCCAACTCCATCATTTTCCCACCACCCACGCGCCCGCACGCGCGTCTTTAGACTGCAACACTAACCCCCTTTTTCAACCAATCTGCTCAATTTCTCTCCGTCCGTCACCGTTGCCGGCGACCAGCGCCGACATTGGAGTCCCCTCACCCCCACGACTCTTTTCCGACCATCCCCCGGCTTTCTCCGCCGGTCTTCGGCAAGACTGCAACGTCTCCACTTTTTTGCTCCTTTTCCCTTTCTACATTGGACACTTCGACTGAGGCCAGTGGGGGTTAGATTCCTTGATCCACTTGCTAGACTTCTTGTTTCTGGAATGATCTTAAGAGCTGGAGTTGGAAGTGGTTACCAAAGGTAGATTGTTGTTATGTATCTGCATTTCTACTAAAGCTATTACCAATGCAGGTTTTCTCTTTGTATGAATGAATTAAACAAAGCATAAGTTGATAGAAACCGACATATGTTCTAAAGTCTTTCTTCTTTTGAGGAAACGAACTTTGTTGTCAATCAAATAGTTTAAGAACTCTACAGGTTTTGACATTTGTCTTGTTCCATGTTGACATATGTTTGAATTAATATCTTGCAATTGGTGGATGTTGTTGTTCCGTGGCAACACCTGGAACCTTATAAATACACAATAGTGGGGGTTGAGGGTGTCGAGGCAAATAAATTTCAGATTTCTTGAACAATTAGTCCATTTTTTTAAAATTTTAGGTTAGTCGTTGGCTCTTCCACTCTATTTTCCTGAGCTCCTCAATCGCTTAAAACTTAGCACCTCATACCCTTCACTCATTCTATTATATGACGTGTTGCTGGGTTTGCTCGGTTCTTATGTGTTAATAGGGTTGTAATATGCTCGCCGGGAGGGGGCGAGGGAATTGGTCCAGTAAGGGGATTGCTGTGGCCCCATACTTAGATGCCTTGCCGTAAATATGTTCTTTTAGTGTGTATACAAGAATAAGAAGTGCTATTTTAAAAGCTTATATATATTTGTGATGTTGAATATTGTAATATATAGGATGGCATTTCAATCACTATCACTATCAGTCATGCTGGTGCAGTGCCTGAAGAAGAGATTGCCCTGCATTAAGTATTAACTTAAAATTGAACTAAGTCCTCTTGAAACTACATCATGCCCATCTTCAGAATGTGACTGTACCTTGGCTCATATTTCATTTTATCTTCGTTTATTGTGTTGTTTTATTATTAAATTATGAATTGAAAATATGGAACAATGCAAAGGTCATTCTAATTCTCCCTTTGAAGATCAATGAACTTCATTTTGTTTGTTTCTTTCTCTGTTGCTTCTTCCCATTCTAAGAACAAGTAAAATGTAGTAAATGAAAGGAAACCATGGTTGAGATCGTGCTGAGTAGTTTTATTGTCCAGATAATTATGACGGCCCTTTGCAATAGGTAAGAGGGTCACTGACAATAATCACGACGTGGAAATGATTTTTTAACTTGACATCTCTACGTGAACTATAATTACATCTAGCCTTTGTCTTCAATTGCTAGCATTGCGAGTTTCAGGTCATTATTTGTTTTATTTTCTTTAGAAAAGCAAGACGTCTTAGTGAGTGATTGATTGGAAATCTAAGTCTGTAACTCTTGATCAGTAATCTGCAAGATACCAGGTGTATTTTCTTTATTAATCTTTGCAGTGCTTGCTAGATGATATATCATTAGTAAGAAAAATATTTGCAATTATTC
>NW_011628110.1:71787-72704 GCF_000512975.1 Sesamum indicum | reverse complement strand
AGCGTGAGTATACACAAACATCCATCAATGGCTGAATAAAGCATAATGTCTGAAGGCTACCAATGTCCATTTGTTTTAGTATGAAGAAAGTGTACATACTTGAGAAAAAACCACAACAGCTTTGAAATCTTTATGCTGTAATATTTGAAGAAAGAAACCCAGGGATATTAATTTGTTTTTTTTGTGCTTAGAATGCCATTGTTATGGACATGCCTAATTTTGTAACCTTACCCCCTCTCTTGGAGTATAATTGTAGAAACTTAAGGTTGTTACCAGTCTTGTAATGGAGATTTAGTTTTCAAGAAATGGAACCTCATGTGATATACTGAAGATAATTGGTTTTGTTTTCTGTTGGCTTTAGTTTTAGTAGTTTCATGGTAACTCTCATCATCAAATCTAACATTAAATTGATATGATATGTTGTGTCAACAGCTAGTCATTGCTGGAGATGGGTACTAAAGATTTGGATTTTGTACAACTGAACCAATTAATTGGAAGAAAAGCTGGTGGGATATCAGTATATCCTTTCACACCATCAGTTCGAGGGAAGGAGGAGCCCTGTAGCCATATAATTGTTCGGGGCAAAGCTATGTCAGAACGTGTTGGAGATTTATTTACCCTGGTAATTCTGGTATTTTTCTTTTTAATTTAATTACATGAGAATTTCGAACCCCACCATTGTCACTCTTCAAGTTGGTGGAGGGCCATAACATTGTTATCATGATGTTTAAATGAATTTGTGTAAGATTCCTTTGAACTATGTCTAGGTAGGTGGAAAGTGATGATACTTGCAAGCCAATCTTTTTACATAAATAGTTTGTATAGTCTAATGTGACTAAGCCATGACTCTAGGTATACTGGGTCATGGCGTAGTTGAAAAGTGTGTTGGTAGGTTGAAAAGTGTTGATACTTATAAG
>NW_011628110.1:67618-71564 GCF_000512975.1 Sesamum indicum | reverse complement strand
AGCTCGATTGGGAAACATGCTTTGGTCCTCAACTGTCGCTTTCCTTATTAAATTTCTTAGAAACCGCTGGAGATTGATTGCTTCGGTTGTTGAAACTGTCAACTGTAGGTCAACCATGTTCTTCAAGATGTTCAATTGTCAGCGAGGCAAGAATGCAGGTATATATTGATCTCTGGCAGAACTGAGACTAATTTGCCTTCTTCAACTAAGTCATGTTAATTGTTGATTTTCAGAATCGATTAAGAGGCAGGGACATAGCATTGCAGCTGCAAGGATGGATGTAAAGCTCAATGTTGCTGGTAACTGGTTGGATCTCTGAAAAAATGGGTGGTGTCAGGTTGATTTGTTTGGAGTCTAATTTTCACCTTTGATATTTGGAAAGCATGTTGATGTCTATAATATTATGAGATGCATCACCATCTGTTATATGACCAAGCCTTTGCTGGCCATTTGCTGAATTTTAGAAACTCGACTATAAACCATGATGGGTGTTTTGTTAATCGTGGGAAGTTAGCGTGCATGTGAGTTTTGTTTTGAATTAGCTTTGCTAATTTGATAGATTATATTATTGTTAGCATTATACACTAGTATGCACTCTTTCACTTGATTATATAGAAACCTGGTGGAGATGAATCCATTATGTTTCTTGGCATCTGTTTATGCATGAATGTAGTGTCCAATCCATTTTAAGACCAACCTCAATTTCATTCATGTGCGAAACTTTGAAATGGAGATCGGAAAAATAATAATTAGTACATCAAATTAATTTTCTTGTGCAGTAATTACAATGAAATAAAAGTATATATTGCTTTACTACTTCTATTTTGTGGGCTTTCTCTTGTGAGATCTTGCCAATTGCAAGCACAAGGGAGAGGGTGGAAGGCTGAACAGTATTACCTGCAATAATTGTGTGCCAAAGAGTCCATTAGAGATTCTAGTTATGCGGGTGTTGGACAGTACCATGCAATGCAATGGTCAGTCAAAGTAAATTACTACTGTCTTGCATTGTGAATCCTAAAATGATGTTTTCTTGGCCATAGTTTTTCTATATTATAACTCTTTTGAGTGTAGTGTTGAGCAGTCAAGGATTTGTCTTTTAAAGCTTGAGATAACGGTCCCTTTTATTGTCATGTTGTAGTCAAGGAACTGAACACCAAGAAGATTCTTGTACGAGATGTGGAGACAGTTAATAGCTCAGACCATACATTTGATGTGCTGCGTTGTGGTACAAGATGTGGAGACAGTCACTAGCTCAGACCATACAACCCCCGTTCTTGACACCATCCCAATTTTCAGGGACGTGTTCTCTTCCCTTTTTACTTTTCGTTCCATTGTTTGAGTGGGTTTCTGTGCATAGATTGAGGACAATGCATCATGCATGTGCTTGTTGTGGGGAGAGGTATGTTGTTCTTTGTGGTTGTGATTGGTTTTTGGGAACGTGGATGGATAGTCATTGTAGCACGATTCTTGCAAAATTGGTTGTGTTGCTGGAAATCTGAAAGTTGAAATTCATATTAATGTGTGGAATGTGGATGTGTGGGATGTGAAATTTTTTGTTTGGTGGCTGAAAAGTTTTATTGAACACCAACTTGTTAATGAAGTTAGTGTGTCTTGAGAAAAATATGTGAATTATCTTGTGGTAGTTGCTGAATTTTCAGATTGTCATCTTGAGATATCCTCAGATTGTCATCTTGTGATATCCCTTAGATTAATAGGAATTTTGGTTTAAGTCGAGATAAGTAAGAGAAACAGACGCTTGTGGCATATTAAAAAAACCCAAAAAAAAAAAAGAAAATTGTGTTAACTATGTTCCATTGACTGCATCAAATTAACAATGTTCAAGAATCAACACAAAAACCTTTTATGTGAGCTTTTGGGCCAAAGCACTTCCATTTCAATAGTGCTTCTATATTTATTTTGATTGAGGGCGTCAAACTTAGTCTGTCCATTCTAGAACTTGCTTGTGTAATACATTTTGAGACCACATTCTTGTTAGATTGGTGTATGAAAGTGATAAGGGCACTTAGGAAAAACCCATTGACTTGAACAGAGCCTACCTTGAATTCACCCATAGAAAAACTCATTTGAGCCTTTGCTTTTTTTTTTCTTGGTTAAACCACGTTATAAGCTTGACTATCCCCTTTTTGGTTATTTCCTAAAGTGATATTGAACCCATTCAAGGGCATGGTGTTGGCTTGGTTGCTTTTAAGTTGACATGGAAGTGAGTTAATGTATTCAAGCTGCATACACGGATGCATCGTTAGCCCTAAGGGAAAGGAAAAAAAATGGAAAGTGAAAATTGAAAAAAAACAAAAGAGAAGAAAAGTAATGAATAGAGAGGAAAAAAAAGAAGGAAAAGAAAAAAAAGGAGAAAATGGGAAAAAAAGAGAAGAAAAATGATGAAACAGAGGAAAAAAAAGAAAAGATTACAAAAAAGATGGAGGAAAAGAAAAAAAAAAAAAAGGAGAAGAAGAATGGTGAAACGGAGGAAAAAAGAAGGGGGAAAAAGAAAAGGAGGAAAAGATGCAGGAGATGCAATAAACATAAGAATTTCACGAGTTTTGACTGTTCAAAGCACTTGAATTAAGTCGAACGAAAATGCGCTGGAAGGATAAGCAACTAGGTTGGCATCGTGCCTTTGAATTCATAAGCCAAAATTCGACCTATCTTTTGCCACACCTTGTCCTAAGCCCCATTACAACCCATCGAAAGACCCTTTGATTCATGCATTAATTTGCATTTCGTTCGTGGTGGAGATTTGATTGACAAGCAAGCCTATGGTAATGGCATTTTATGTATTGACTTGAGTGAAACCCGAATTCTTCAACACCTTATGTTATGAGTGATTACAATGACATCGTTGTGAGAACCCTTGTGAGAGTGTTGAGACTTGTTTCATTTGGTTTTGATGAAGTCAATGGGATACCTGCGTGTTGAATGTTGTGCTACAAGTGCTTGTTCTCAATATTGCTATCTCTTCTTATTAAGTCATATCATATTAGTGTAGGGGATATACTTGAGTGACATGAAACGAAATTTGAGAATTGCTACTTGGATAATTCTTGTGTTTGGATCAAGACATGCTTGATGTCAAGAATGGTTTTTGTGTGTGGAATCTGATAAGATATATTTTAGTGCTCCTATGCATGCACTTTTTCAAGTGATTGGGAAGGATCTTATTGCATGGATTGTCGATGTTAAGTTACCCCAATTTCATGGGAAGGAGCGTAAGGTAAGTTATAGGCGGCAAATTCAGCTCTTGTGTTATTGTGCTTGGTGGAATATAGTCTAAAGTTCAGAGATAGCATGTCTTATACTTAATGTTGTCTATCATGTGCCTCTTTATTTGTGTTACTAATAATTATTTCACTAATGGGATCAAGAGAAGTCTTTAGTTATCACATACTACTTTACTCTTCTTCTTGTCCATATGGGTGTTAGGTTATCAATATTTTTCTCATCCAAAACGCTGAGGGTGGAGTTAATCCTAACTGCTTAAATTCGCTCTCTGCAGAAAGAGTAATTGTAAAAATGTTGAAACTATTATGGTCGTCTTTATCAACGGAGAAATGTGCTTTAGTCATATGTTAAAGAATGATATGTGAAAATCGATTGTGCTATTTCTAAGAGTGCATATGTGAAAATCTTTCAATTGACAGCATGGAGAGTTCATGACCTCTGTCGTCTGCATTGGCTTCTGTAACTCATAAACTGAACCTTGAAAATTGATTCAAATCTCCTTCATGGCCGAGAGGTCGTTGGGTGCGCTGAGCATGGACACGCCCAGTTATTTTTAGGGTTAAATGAAAAGCTTTCAGTTTGCCATCAATGCCTTTTGTAAGTACCAATGTTTTTTGTTTTCGATTTCAGTGTCTTCTTATAAAGATTGAAGATTTAAAATGTTGGATACTTTTGAGTATAGGTTGGAAATTCACGAGATTCCATT
>NW_011628110.1:60920-67451 GCF_000512975.1 Sesamum indicum | reverse complement strand
TAATGGCACCTTTTATTGTCTTGTTGTAGTGCACGAACTGAAGATCACGAAGATTCTTGTACGACATGCGGAGGCAGTTAATAGCAGACTTTTCGTGGTAAGTTGTTTGGGTGTTGTGCTTGGTGTGTGAGGATGGGCATAAAAATTAGTCTTCTGATCTATCTTGTGTGCTTGTCATTTCTCTTTTTGCAGCCCAATCTAGGACATCTTTGTAATCATATTAGAGTGCACAAGAGATAACCAGTATTTGTTGCATCATTTGTGCTGCCACTAATACAGAATTGACATAGAGGGTGGCATTTCTGAGAACGAAAAGAGAGTTGCAGTGTAAAACCTGGGAATGTAAAATAGGGATGCCCAACAATTTGATTCTATTGCTTTTTTAGATTGAGGAACACCACCTCCTATTAGTACACTAGAAGAGGAGTCAGCGTAGCACGAACTTTATGTTGTCAAAATCATGTAATACTTGTAGCACTAGTGATGGTCTGTTTGGGGGGATAAATCATGCGGATAAACAGAAAATACAAAAACTTTTCCCATTGTTGTTGGATTTAGACATATAAGATGCCTAGAAAATGATGAGTTGACGGGAGGATAAGTATCTCTCGGCTCCTTTGAGTTATTTGGATTAACATTTTATAAAATTTTCCATTCATCATTAGAAAATAGAAACAAGCAGGTATGCTTAGTCAAGAGTCCGTAAGAAATTCTAGGTATGTGGCTGTTGGACAATACCATGCAATGCAATGCTTAGTCCTGCCGCTGTTTTGCATTGTGTGTCCTAAATTGTTGTTTTCTTGGGCATACTTTTTGAATATTAACTCTTTTGAGTGTTGAGCAATCAAGGACTTGTCTTTTAAAGCTTAAACCACTAAAGGATATGATTAATTTAACGGCACCTTTTATTGACTTATTGTAGTCAAGGAACTGAAGAAGAAGAAGATTCTTGCACGAGATGCGGAGACAGTTACTAGCTCATACCATACATTTGATGTGTTGCGATCTTTTGTGGTAAGTTGTTCGGGTGTCATGTTATAAATACATGACCTCTTTGTGCTTGGTGTGTGAGGATGGGCATAAAAGTTAGTCTTTGGATCTTGTGTACTTCTCATTTCTCTTTTTGCAGCAAATTCTATTGCTAAGACCAACCTAATCCATCTGATGACCAACCTAATCCATCTGATGACAGCCTAATCCATCTGATGATTTGAAATCTAAAGAGAAAAATGAAGAGAGAAGATGCAACATTAAAGCTGACAAAGTATGTTCTCGCTTACTTATCTCTCTCTCTCTGTCTCTCGCATACCGCTTGATCTCTCGTCCACTAGTATTCCAGGAGAATCGCTTTTTGTCTTCACTTTAATTATGCGGACTTCTAGTTTTAGATCAATAAGGGGAAGGTGAAAGGGGAAGAGCAGTTGCTTTTCAAGGCGAGGAATGATACTTATTCTGTGGACTCCTTTAGTTCAACCTAAAGGAAGTAGTTGTGTGGTACTTCTCCTTCCTTGATATCATAGAAATAAAGTAGGGAGGAAAGATTGATTTTTTATGTTTACACGTTCAAAATCATCTCTTTTTTATGGAAAAGAAAGCAAATTATAGAGGAAATTGGTGTGTGATTTAAGTGTTTAGGTGATCTTTACATTTGGAAATCATTATACGCATTAGGGATTTGGGTGAGATTCAAGGAAATAGCAATAATTGTTTTTTTTTTGGGGGGGGGGGGTCATTGTTGATTTTTGTTGCAAAACTCAATTGTGGAGATGTGCGATATATTGATGAGTGTCGAAGTCACAAAAAATAATTCCTACTACACTTGTGAAAGTGGGAGTAGGGTCGATCCACAGAGATTGGCTTTAAGTTGATTTCTTTGAGAAAATAGAAAATAATGGGGGGAAGGTTGTGATAAATAGAAGGGATCAAAAACTAAATAATTAAAAATACCTGATAGAGATATGAGAGAGAGATTTCCCGGTTAAGGCTAGGATTATGCTTGATTCTCGTGAGTTGATCATTGATGCAAGAATAACACATGTATGGACAAATAAACCAGTTATGGTCGTTGGTACGACCTAACAACCTCACCTTTCCTTACCTTTTCGTTAGCCAAGGTACGACCGTTGGCTAGATCTCTAATTAACAGACAACCTTGGGAACGTCCACAAGATTTAATCTATTAACAGCATTAAGAATTAGAAAGGCCTGATTCTAATCAACAAACTCCTACGAGGACAATTCGTTTAAACTAGATCATGCATTCCCCATAACATAATTAAATACTGTGACATAACTAATCATGCTACGTTGCCACTAAGTATTGAACTAAATAAACAATTACACGGATTTATAAAGTTCAATTAGCTAAGCAAACCTTCTTGATAATGAACAACCGGCCGAATCATTCATAAATCAGACGTTTGTAATTAAAGCACAGAGAATAACATGAATATTTGCTTGACAAGTGTAGAACGCAGATTAGATCTCACAACATAATGAAAATCAAGCAATCACCATACCTTAACCAGAAAATAAGGAATTTAGCCGGACATATTAATGGAAGAACACACTAGAAAGTGGAATTCCATTAATTCCGGTAGTAAAATAAAATAAAAGAGAAGAGATGAACAGAGAATTCTATAGAGTTCTAAGATAAAAACTGAATGATTTCTAATGAAGAGAGACCCCTATTTATAATAAAAGTCCCTTACGAATCTAGACGTAATGGGGGGATAGATATGTGATAAATTCTAAAAAGGTAAATAGATTACAAAAGATAAGCTTAAAAGAATCCTTTCTAAATCTAAACACTTGATTCCTTTATCTCTTAGGAGAATCGTTCGTGCTTATCCTTATCCCGAGTTGACTACTCCATTAAGCGTGGGCACGCTTTGTCAATTCTGCAGAAACGTCCTTGTAATCTTCCTTTTTGCTGAATATGCAATAAAATCACATAATTAGGAATATTTTGGCTTAAAAAAGGAAGATTAAATGGCTATAAAATCATTATAATTGCAGAGTTATCAAATACCCCCACACTTAGCCATTTGCTTGTCCTCAAGCAAACTCAAGATGCATTCAAAAATCCCTCCAAATTTTAAACTACTCAAGGCAATTTGTAATCATGTGCAAAGTAAATGACATATTTTATGAAGGATTCACCATAGGCTTGCCTATACACCACATCTCCACCACTTTTGAAATATGCACATATATGGATCAAAAGGTCTTTTATTTTGGTTGTAATGGGGCTTTGGTTTGGGGTAGGATAAAAGGATAATGAGGTTAAATTCCAAGAAACTAATTAGAGCATCAAAAGAATTTGAGTGAACAATAATTCGAAACTCTCAAAGTTTACTTATCTCCCTTCAAGATCTTTTGACAATTCCTTGAACTATGCCTTTCTTATTCCTTTTGGAGAGTTCATACATTTTTTTTTCTTTTCTTTTGTTGTTTTTTTTTTCTTTTTCTTTTTCTCCTCTCCAATTTTTGTGATAGGCATAGACCAAGGAAATTGATGTCGGTTCCCACAAAGTAAAGCAGAATATAATTTTGGAATCCCCACACTCATGTTGAGGTACATCTTTTAAGCATGTGAGTCACAAAGATTTTGACGATCTCCTATTTTGAGAACTTGTTCTTCTAAACCCATTTCCCTTGATGCTCTAGTAGTTCTTAGAGGGATCAAAATCAAGGTTTTAAACAAGCGACGGGATAGGTTTGTATATGACGGTTTATTCAACAAAATAGGTCAAAAGGCTCAAAGAAGTTCTCTAATGTTAAAAATGTGTTAGGTGGTTAAAGAAGGCCGAAAGTGGTTTCTAATGCCTTTATCATATCCAAGTAAATGCACATTTGTGTGGCCTCGATGTGGTTCAAGGCAAATTCTAGGAAGACAAAGCCATAAAAGTGTTACTCTCTCAGGAAAGAATGAAGATTTTTATGGATATATCAAGCTCAAAATCTCACGAGGTATGTTTTAGTCCACTAATCCTATATCAGAAGATTTTAACTCAAGTCATTTTAGTAAAAATAAGCTTTCAACTAGTGAATTATCCTCAAACATAAAACATGTATTCTTTTTACACATAACATCATCAAGTCAAGATTAGTCCAAAATTGAAAGGGTTTTATCATGCCAAGAATTATCATGTATAAGCTCAACAACCACACCTCCACACTTAAAATTCACATTGTCCTCAATGTAGACATTGACATGCAACTCAAGGATTAAAAATTAAAATGAGAGAGAGTTTAAGGAAGCGTCCCTGAGTGCATGCCGCGAAGAGTTCATGGCGTGGTTGGGCTGGTGGCAGATGATGGCGGCAACTTCCGATGGATATGAGGGAGAGAGATCTTGGTGGTAGGTGAAGTTGCTGTGAGAGAAAGTGAGAGAGAGAGTTAATGAAGATAAAGATGAAGTCAAAGAAAATCTTGGTAAAATATATGAATAAAAGTGGAAAGATTTTCTTTTGATTTTTTTTCGATTTTCTAATTTTTATTTTTTTTTTAAAAAAAGAAAATGAAGAAATAAAAATAAATAAATAAATGAAGATAGATGAACGTAAATAACAGCCTACGAAGTGCGACTAAGCGTGGGCACGCTTAGTGGAAACTCCAAATCTGTTTTGGTGAAGTGAGTTAAAACAGTTTTGAAAGATCGACTAAGCGTGGGCACGCTTAGTGGAAGCTCCAAATCTGTTTTGGTGAAGTGAGTTAAACAGTTTTGAAAGATCGACTAAGCGTGGGCACGCTTAGTAAAAATTTCAAATCTGTCCAATTTGAGCGTCCAAACAGATTTGGATGTTTCATTAAGTGTGGCACGCATCGCAAAGCTTAAATAAAAACACTAAAACTAAAATAAAATGAAACGAAAAAGAGAAGGGATAGAAATTCATGGGTTGCCTCCCATCTAGCGCCTTTCTTTAATGTCTTTGGCTAGACATTGTTGTGCCTCAACTTGAATAAGTTGGGAACTTTATATTCTCTTCTTCTTCGTCATAGTGCACCCAAAGATGGTGTGGACCAAGGAAAACTTTGAGGTTCATGAGAGAATTCTTCCTCGAACTTATTTTGTCGTGAAATGCTTTGTTCTTATAAGTTCTCGGACCAGAGACCTTGAGGAACTTTGCATAGTGGGGTACTCTTTTAGTTGCTTCGATCAATGGAATGTTTACCACCACTATGCTAACAATTTCAAGTGTTCCCTTCGTTTCCCATTCTTCTTTTTCAGCAAATCCTTCCGGTAATGGAGGTTTGACCATCAACGCCTTGTGATGTTCACTGTCGGTTGTTTTGGGCTTGTTGGTCTGTTTTTGAGAAATTTCCATCTTTTGATCTGGTTCACCTTGTTGGACATCCGCACACTTGGTGTCATTTTCGTCCATATTTGGTCGCAACTCCTTTTCACTGTGAAAGACGAAAACACTAGCATTTTGTTTGGGGTTAATAACAGATTGAGAAGGTAGCTTACCTTGGGACTCGAGCTTACCAACAGTTGACGCCAATTGACTGATTTGAGATTCTAGATTTTGAATGCTCGTCTGAGTCTGTTGTTGGACTTGTTGGAATTGTTGGAAGCTCGCCTGGGTCTGTTGCTGAAATTGTTGTGTGTTGGTCACTAGCGCTTTCATCATGTCTTCGAGAGATGGGCTAGGCGTGGAATTAGGCGGAGGAGGTGGTGGCCAGTTTTGAGATTGCGAAATGTAGCTAAAACTGGGGTAATTTGTCTTTTCTGGATTGTACGTGTTGAAATGAGGATCATATCTTCTTTGTGGTGGTCCAAAAAGTCCTCCAACAACATTGGCATACTCGATGGTTTCTTCTTGAAGCATAGGGCACAAATTGGTGGGATGTACCATGGAATTGCATAATCCACAAGCCTTCACTCGTTGGTATTTTTCTTCGACATATCCTTCAACAAGGGACAAAAGTTTATCAAAACGATCATAAAGGGAAGATATACTTACCTCATTAACCGGAGGATTGTCGTGTTTAGTCCCAAACTGTTGAGTATTGGCCCACATGATTGCAATGGGGTTGTGTGTTATGGTTCATTCCAAGTGTCCAATATCTCTTGTTCTAACTATGGCTCGGAAGAAGCGATTCCCATTAAATTTTTTTTTCTTTTCTTTTTTTTTTTGTTGCTTGGTTAAAATTTTCGTCCAGTCCTCTCAATTTCGGATTAGATCCAAGTTCACCTGTAAGAGAAGATTTTAGTATTAAACCAAGTAAAAAAAAAAAATCAATCAACAAGAAAAGAAATCTTCTTAAAAACGCCAATCCCCCGGCAACGGCGCCAAAATTTGATGAGTGTCGAAGTCACCAAAAATAATTCGTACTACACTTGTGAAAGTGGGAGTAGGGTCGATCCACAGAGATTGGCTTTAAGTTGATTTCTTTGAGAAAATAGAAAATAATGGGGGGAAGGTTGTGATAAATAGAAGGGATCAAAAACTAAATAATTAAAAATACCTGATAGAGATATGAGAGAGAGATTTCCCGGTTAAGGCTAGGATTATGCTTGATTCT
>NW_011628110.1:35302-60247 GCF_000512975.1 Sesamum indicum | reverse complement strand
AAAAGAATCCTTTCTAAATCTAAACACTTGATTCCTTTATCTCTTGGGGAAATCATTCGTGCTTATCCTTATCCCGAGTTGACTACTCCATTAAGCGTGGGCGCACTTTGTCAATTTTGCAGAAACGTCCTTGTAATCTTCCTTTTTGCTGAATATGCAATAAAATCACATAATTAGGAATATTTTGGCTTAAAAAGGAAGATTAAATTGCTATAAAATCATTATAATTGCAGAGTTATCATATATTGTTGCATATACTCCACTTAGATTAACTTTGTTACTATATAGTGTAAATCGTTGTCTCATAGTGAGTATTTCTTTTTGGACATGATATTGTATTTTTATTCAGAGTTCTGTTTTATGCTATAACATTTTGTATCTGAAGTAAGCAACTCAAACTTAAACCAAGTTGATGTCTAGTTTCTCTGGAATGTATCCTCCATTGTCTGACCAATACTTGAAGAGCACCTCACTATCAACATCACCATCACCACTCCAACCCTCTATCACCATCATGAAATTAAAAAAACATATTAGCATATGCTGTGAATGCAATATTTGGTTTATTTGGCTAACGGAAGGTTTGGTTATATTTAATTTGTTTCCATTTGCATATACTTTGTTGTTCTAGTACGATGTGTTATGGATTTTACTCAATGCTATGCGTTAGTTTTAAAGCCATATTGTAGAAACTTGTGTGAAGGGGGTCAACACCTTTTTATTGGTGCAGATCAGTGATTTAAATGTAACCAAACAGGAATTGAAGCTTTTCATGGAAATGTATTGGCACCAAATGGTGGATTCAAGGTTAGCATTTTTTATTTGTGGCAAGATTTTGGCTATTTTTGATACTTATCTTGAGTAGTAGTTCCTCAATATTATTATGATTACAATGCAGCTCATTTTGATTAGATTATATACTTTATTTTTTCGATGTGTTGGTTGCTCTCAGAATGGGGAACAAAGGTGAATAACTATTTATCAATAAAAAATGTTAAAGTCCTTTTTTTAAGAGGAACGTTTGACTTGCATAGTTGTTAAGATCGGTAAATTGGATCAGGGTCCAGAATAGACATAAAAAGAAAAACGTAAGGTCCAGAGGTGACTTTTTTTGCTTGATAAGAAATAATAGACAAATGGCAATCATATTTGGGTTTGTTGCGTTGCTGTCATTTCTATGTTACTTGGTCGCCTTTCCTTTCTGCATAACAATTTAGGTTCATTTTTGTTTAAACCAAATGTTTTAAAGCGCCGTCAATGGAGGGACCTTAGATTGGTACTTTGGAAGCAACCCTCATGGTGCTTAAGGTATATGCTTCGATTATCCAAAGATTAAAAATACTCTTTTGGACTTGATTTGGTTTGTTTAACAAAAAGCATGACCTCATCACTAGTGGTGGTGGTCTGTTGTCCACAATTAACTTATAGTTATTGAAATTAAAGAGTCAATAAATTTTAAACTATTGCATCAATCATACTTGGGCTCAAGGTTACCATTAGTTTTTTATTCTATCACAAAATCTTAAATATTGTTTTTTTGTTGTTAATTTTAGTTATGATTGTATATTTTATCATATTTAAGCCTTTTTGCCTTATTTTTTTCATTTAATTTTTCCTGTAAAATTTGAACTATTTACTTTATTATTTCTATTATTTGTGAGTATATGTGTCTATTTTAACATTGATAAACTTGCATTGTATGCTTAGTGCTTGGTTAAAATTCTTATATGTATTTTGATATAAGTTAAATTTAATTTAAGTTAGACAATTTCATATGTTTTAGGTCACCATGGAAGCATCGTATTTTAATAAAATGTAGGATTAAAACGGAGTTCGCTCCTTAAATTAAATATCTTGGCTAAATTATATAATTGATAGATTTAATCATGTTTGAAAGTATGATTATTCTCATTTTACTTTTAGAGAGTAGCATATATTTGTCTGTTTTATTAAATTCAAAATCAATAACTTTATTTAGGTCTTGGTGGCGTACTTTAAGCCAAATTTCAATCGAGTATACTATTGTTGTTAATGCTCTTTATTAAGGTTCCATTCTGAATTGTAATTAACTTTTGATTGTCCGTGGTTAAAATATCTTTTGATATTTTTATTATTTAATCAGTCTTATTCTTATTACAAGATTAACTGATATTAAAAAATTAAATAATAAAATGTTCACTAAATATTTAAATTTTCTTTCACGTGCAAAGTTCTAGTGCTTTTATTTAATTGTCTAAGCTTATTTAATTAATTACATGTGCATAAAATATATTTTTCTACAAAAAAGCTGTCATTTTGCATATAAATAAATGAACAAATTGATTAATACTTGTTTCTATGATTGTAGACAACAAGATGGAATAAAATAAGACGTACAAATAATTTGTTGATATATGAAAGAAAATAATAATACAAAAAAGAATGACATCTGATATATATGACAATTGTTTCAACGTATTTGTATCATACTATGAGTGCATTAGAAACAAAAAGAATGACATCCGACGTGTGACAATTATTTAATCTTATTTGTATATGTATGGATTTTTCATTATATTTTTGAAGTTATTTATGACTGATATGGAAAAACTTTAAAGATTCATCATTTTTTAAAGTTCATATGTTTTATAAACGATAGCACGAAGTTTATATAGTTTATTAATATTTTTGAGTAATAGTATAGTTATAACAATTTAATTTGAGTATATAATTGACTTTCGATTGTGTGGTTAAAATATCCTCTTTTTATCTTTCTTTCGAAATTGGATATGTTTTTATTGAATAGCTGAAAGACTAATCACCCATGAATTAAATGTCTTGCTTAATTTATATAATTGATAGATTTAAAAAATTTAACTCCATCATATTCGAAAAATGTATTTTTGTGGTCATTTTCACTTTATTTATTTTAAATTAAGAACTTTATTTAGGCAATAATAGTGATGTCCTATCAGTATTGTAGGACTCCTTTTATTTTGAGACTATTTGCTTCCTTTCATTTAATTAAAATATATTGGGTACGTTTTGTTATCTGGTTATTTATTAAGCATGAGGAGATTAGAATAATCATTTTATTGGGTTATAACTTATTGTAGCTATATTTATTTAAAATTTTTGTTTTTTATGTACAATTTTTTGGTTTATTTATCTTCTCTTTTATTTAATTAAATAGAAATAATAAAAAGTTCAATTGTTTGAATTAACCTTTTACATGTATGTAACAAGGTCAATTAGTGAAAATAAAATCTAAATTGAAAGGACTCTTACATGTCTTTGGATTCATTTTTTAGTGTTTTGTTTTGTGTTGCAGAGATAGAGAGAGAAAACAAGAGTTATGTTTCGAAAATTAGTGTATCTTTTTATTTATTTTTGGAGGTAACTTAAGATATTTTTTGGAGGGATAAGATTCTCTGTTGATTTGTCAAATTATATCCCCTTTATATGTATTTATATTTGTTGGTGGATCAAAATATATATAATTATATGTGTTGTAAATAAGTTATTAAATTTTATTTTTTTAAAATAATAATTATATATTTTTATAAATCATATTATTTATAATTAATCACATCACTTCCACTATAATTAATTATTAATTAAAACATCACTACCAATTTTAGTAACATATAAATAATTTTAAAACATCACTACCAATTTTAGTAACATAATAATAAATAATTATTTCTTTATGTATTTTGTCACTAATTAATGAAGGAAATGAACATACCAAAATAATAAGTTCTAATCACTTGAAAAAGTTCTATTTTGTAAAGATTATAAAATTAGTGAGAGAATATCGTGCATAAAGTTTCCTGATAAAATTTGAACTATTTAGGATATTGTTTCTATTATTTATAGTGTATGAACTGTTAGTGTTTGATAAATTTAGTGTATAATGTCTATTTTAAAGTTGATAAATTTGATTTGTACGGTTAGTGTTTGGTTAAAATTCTATAATTATTTTAAGTTAAATCATTTTGTATGTTTTAGGTCACCATGAAAGTATTACATATTACTAAAATATAGGGTTAAAATGGAGTTCGCAAATTAAATTAAATATTTTAGTTAGATTATATCATTGATAAGATTTTCTGTTGATTTGTCAAATTATATCCCTTTTATATGTATTTATATTTATTGGTGGATCAAAATATATATAATTATGTGTTGTAAATAAGTTATTAAATTTTATTTTTTGAAATAATAGATCAAAATATATATAATTATGTGTTGTAAATAAGTTATTAAATTTTATTTTTTTGAAATAATAATTATATATTTTATAAATCATATTATTTATAATTAATCACATCAATTCCACTATAATTAATTATTAATTAAAACATCAATACTAATTTTAGTAACATAATAATAAATAATTATTTCTTTATGTATTTTCTCACTAATTAATGAAGGAAATGAACATGCCAAAATAATAAGTTCTAATCACTTGAAAAAGTTCTAGTTTGTAAAATTATAAAATTAGTGAGAGAATATCGTGCATAAAGTTTCCTGATAAAATTTGAACTATTTAGCATATTAGTTTCCTGATAAAATTTGAACTATTTAGCATATTGTTTCTATTATTTATGGTGTATGTACTGTTAGTGTTCGATAAATTTAGTGTATCTATTTTAAAGTTGACAAATTTAATTTGTACGGTTAGTGTTTGGTTAAAATTCTATAATTATTTTAAGTTAAATCATTTTGTATGTTTTAGGTCACCATGAAAGTATTACATATTACTAAAATAGAGAATATCGTGCATAAAGTTTCCTGATAAAATTTGAACTATTTAGCATACTATTTCTATTATTTATGGGTATGTACTGTTAGTGTTCGATAAATTTAGTATATAATGTCTATTTTAAAGTTGATAAATTTGATTTGTACGGTTAGTGTTTGGTTAAAATTCTATTATTATTTTAAGTTAAATCATTTTGTATGTTTTAGGTCACCATGAAAGTATCACATATTACTAAAATACAGGGTTAAAATGGAGTTTGTAAATTAAATTAAATATTTTAGTTAGATTATATCATTGATAGATTTAATCATATTTTTAGACAATAGCATATAGTTATTTTTTCTATTGAATTCAAAAACTAAAAATTTTGTTTAGCCAATCAAAATGACGTACTATAAGTATCTTTTTATAACTTATTAATATTTTTTAGTAGTATAACCATACCATTACTTATGTGGATTGAATATACTATCGTTGCTAGTGCTATTTATTAAGGTTCCATCTTGTATGATAATTAATTTTTTATCATAATATTAAATGGTTAAAATATCCTCTGATATATTTATTATTTAATTTTAGCTCTTACACTTATTACAAGATTAATTGATATTGAAAAATTAAATCATAAAAAATTGACTTAACTTTCTTTCATGCGTAAAGGTTTAGTGCTTTGTTTATTTATTTAAGCTTATTTAATTAATATTACATGTGTATTAAAATATATTTTTTATGTAAAGATGGACATTTTAATAAAAATAAATGAACAAATTAGCGCTATGACAACTAAAGGGAATAAAATAAGGTGTACATATAATTTGTTTATATATGAAAGAAAATAATAATACAAAAAAATGACATCTGACATATGTGACAATTGTTTATTCGTATCATATTATAAGTGGACCTTTAATTGGATTTTGCAAAATAGTTTGAAGTTATTTATGATAGATATTGATTGAAAATTTTGAATAATGATGATTAGAAATATGTTATTGAAACGATATTATAAAGTTAATTTATTAAATTTTTTGAGTGATTGTATAATTATACCAATTTAATTTATCTATACGGATTGAGTATAACTGACGTTTGATTGTATGATTATCCTCTGTTTTTTATTAGCTATTTATAAAACTAATAATAATTGGTTTAAAATAAAATGTAAAGTTAGAAATGGATTTTGCACCTTAAATTAAACATCTTACATAATTTATATAAATTGATAGATGTAAAAATTTTAACTCCATCATCATATTTCAAAAATGTGTTTTCGCGATCATTCTCATTTTATTTAGGTAATAATAATGACACACTCTAAGTTCTGTAGAACTATTTTCATTTTGAAATTATTTTTTCCCCTTAAAAAGTATATATTGGGTATATTTTGTTAACTAGCTATTTTTTAAGTTTGAAAGGATCAAAATAATTATTGTAAAAGAGTTGTAACTTATCATAACTATATTTATTTAGAGTTTTCTATCTTTTTATGCTTAATTCAATTGTACAGTTACTTAATTTATTTATTTTCTTTTTTAGTTAAGATAAATAGAAAGAATAAAAAATTCAATTGTTTGAATTAAATCTTTCATATATTAAATAAAGTCTAAATTAAATGGATTGTTACATATTCTTGGATTCTTTTTTGGAGTGTTGTGGAGATTGAAAGAGAAAAATAAAAATAAATAAATATATTTTGAAATTTGTGTTTGTTTGAATTTGTTTTTTAAGCTAACTTAAAGTAGATTAAAATATATGTTGTATGCTTAGTTTTTCTTGGTAGAACAAAATTCACTGTTAATTTGTCAAATTATATCCCCTTTATACATGTCTATTTATAACCTGCATTGAAATATATATAATTATGTTAGTAAATAATAATTTTCATAAATTATTTATAATTAATCTCATCACTTCTACTATAATTAATTATAAATTAAAAGTACTAGTAGCAATAGCATACTTGATTATGTGGATATTTTAATTTGGCATGGTTATACTAGTCAAAAACGTTAATAAATTATGAAAAATGTTCTATAATATGTCATTTTGATTTTCTAAAGTGTGTGATTTTGAATTTGATAAAATAGATAAATACGCTAATTTAAACCGTGAATTCTATTTTAATCTTGCATATTTAATTTAAGACGCAAGTTTTATTTTAATCTTGCATTTTATTAATATGTGATACCAGGGTGACGTAAAACATATGAAATCATTTAATTTAAAATGAATTTAAAGCATATATATTCACAAATAATACAAGTAGTAGGCAAAATAGTTCAAATTTTATCATGAAACTTTATGAACAATATCACTAATTTTATAATTTTTACAAAATAAAATCTTTTTTTGAGTGTCTAGAACTTCTTTTGTTGGCATGTTCATTTATTTCAATAAGTAGTGACCAAACACATAAAGAAATAATTAATTATTTAGAAAATAGTATTATTTTAGTCCACTAAGTATGCATAATTTTAATTTTAGTCCGATAACTATGTCCATTTTTGTTTAGGTACAATAACTTAAGAAATTGCTTATTTTTAGTCCTCTGGCAAATTTTCGAACAATTTTACCGCTATGTTAAAAGGACTAAAATTGCATAGGGGTAAAATTGTCCGAAAATTTGCCAGAAAATTGCATAGGGGTAAAATTGTCCGAAAATTTGCCAGAGGAGTAAAAGTAAACAATTTCATAAGTTACTGAATCTAAATAAAATGGACATAATTATCTAACTAAAATTAAAATTAGGCATACTTAGCAGACTAAAATAATACTTTTCTCAATTATTTATGAAATACATAATCACTTTGTTAAAAGGGGCACTGATGTTAATAGTTAACTGTAGTAGAAGTGATATGATTAATTATGAATAATATGATTTATGAAATATGTAATTATTATTTTAAAAAAAACATAAAATACATCTATTTTAGGTCACCTTCAAAAATAAATCTAGATTATTTATCTAGATTTATCTCTCCACCACATATAATAAAGTAAATCTAAACATATCTAACATTCCATTCACTTGACTTTATTTTCACTAATTGACGTCTTTAATTCAAACAATTGAACTTTTTATTATTTTTATTTATGTAACTAAAAGAGAAGATAAATAAACTAAATAACTGTACAATTAAAAAGTGCATAAAAAATAAATCTTTTTAATTAAATATAACTACGATAAATTACAACTCATTACAATGACTATTCGAATCCCCTTAATAAATAACTAGTTAAAAACACATATGCAATACATATTTTTCAATTAAATGAAAGGAAATAAAATAATTTTAAAATAAAAAGAGTTTCAAGTTTTTAGTTTTAAGTAAATACAATGACAATGATCGTGAAAATACATTTTCAAATATGATGATGGAGTTAAATTTTTTTAGACATTTAATTTAGGGTGCAAAATCCATTTTTAACCCTACATTTTATTTTAAACTAATTATCATTAATCTACAAACAGAACAGATCCAATTTCAGAAGAAAAAAGAACAAAGTATATTTTAACCTTTCAATCAAAATTCAATTATACCCGATTCGTATTACTCAAAAATATTAATAAATTATACAAATATCATAATATTGTTTAAAAAACATATGATCATTAAAAAATGATCATTGTTCAAAATTTTCAACCCATATCAGTAAAAAATATACTTCTATCTTTTTAATTTATTTTGCATTTGCACAATCAATAAAAGATTCACTCATAATAGGATACAAATAAGATGAAACGATTGTCATATATGTTAGATGTCATTCTTTTTTGTTTTTGATGCAGTTATAATTCGATACAAATAACTAAACAATAGTCTGATGTCATTCCTTTTTGTGTTATTATTTTCTTTAATATATCAACAAATTATTGTACGGCTCATTTTTATTCTCTTTAGTTGTCTTCAATCATAGCAACAAGTATGAAAATTTTAATTTGAATAATTAATTATTTGCACATGAAAGAAAATTTAAATATAGAGTAAATTTTTTATTACTTAATTTTTGTTAATATCAATTAATCTTGTAATAAGAGTAAGAACTAATTAAATAATAAATATATCAAAAGATATTTTAACTACTTAATATTATGAAAAAATGAATTTGATATGTTTATACTACTAAAAAATATTAATCACTTACGAAAAAGTTCTATAGAACGTCATTTTAATTGCCTAAATAAAGTTTTTAATTTTGAATTAAATAAAATAAATAAATGTATATTATTATTTAGAGTAAATGAGAATAATCATACAAATATATTTTTCAAATATGATGAAATCTATCAATTATATAATTTAACCAAAATATTTAATTTAAGGTGCAAACTCCATTTTAAATTTTATTGTGATATAAAACATACAAATCAAGTTTATCAACATCAACCTTTTCCGAGTGTTTAAACATATTTTTTTGTTTGACACATTTATTTATTTCAATAATTAGTGACAAAATAAAAAATAATAATTATTTATTTATTAAATATATAATTATGTTATTAAAAGTTGTAGTGATGTTTTAATTTATAATTAATTATAGTAGAAGTGATGAGATTAATTATAAATAATTAATAATTTATGAAACATATAATTATTATTTACTACACATAATTATATATATTTCAATGCACCTATAAATAGATATGTATAAAGAGGATATAATTTGAAAATTAACAATGAATTTTGTTCCATCAAGAAAAACTAAACATACAACATATATTTTAATCTATTTCAAGTTAGCTTAAAAATAAATTCAAACAAACACCAATTTCAAAACATATTTATTTATTTTTATTTTTTTTCTTTCAATCTCCACAAACACTCCAAAAAAGAATCCAAAAACATGTAACAGTCCATTTAATTTAGACTTTATTTTTGCTAATTGACCTCATTACATATATATGAAAGATTTAATTCAAACAATTGAATTTTTTATTCTTTCTATTTATCTAACTAAAAAAGAAGATAAATAAACTAAGTAACTGTACAATTGAATTAAGCATAAAAAGATAGAAAATTCTAAATAAATATAGCTATGATAAGTTACAACTCTTTTACAATAATTATTTTAATCCTCTCAAGCTTAATAAATAACTAATTAACAAAATATATCCAATATATACTTTTTAAAGGGGAAAGAATAATCTCAAAATGAAAATAGTTCTACAGAACTTAGAGTGTGTCATTATTATTGCCTAAATAAATTTTTAGTTTGAAATAAATAAAATGAGAATGATTGCATAGACACATTTTTTAAATATGACGATGGAGTTAAAACTTTTACATCTATCAATTTATATAAATTATGTGATGTTTAATTTAGAGTGCAAAATCCATTTCTAACTTTATATTTTATTTTAAACCAATTATTATTAGTCTTACAAATAGCTAATAAAAAAACAGAGGATATTTTAATCATACAATCAAACGTCAGTTATACTCAATCCGTATAGATAAATTAAATTTGTATAATTATACAATCACTCAAAAAATTTAGTAAATTAACTTTATAATATCATTTAAAATAACATATTTCTAATCATCATTATTTAAAGTTTTCAATCCATGTCAATCATAAATAACTTCAAACTATTTTGCAAAATCCAATTAAAGGTCCACTTATAATATGATACAAATAATATTAAACAATGGTTACATATATGTTACGTCATTCTTTATATTTCTGATGCACTCATAATTTCATATGTCACATATATTTTAATCATACAATCAAACGTCAGTTATACTCAATCCGTATAGATAAATTAAATTTGTATAATTATACAATCACTCAAAAAATTTAGTAAATTAACTTTATAATATCATTTAAAATAACATATTTCTAATCATCATTATTTAAAGTTTTCAATCCATGTCAATCATAAATAACTTCAAACTATTTTGCAAAATCCAATTAAAGGTCCACTTATAATATGATACAAATAATATTAAACAATGGTTACATATATGTTACGTCATTCTTTACATTTCTGATGCACTCATAATTTCATATGTCACATATGTCAGATGTCATTTTTTTGTATTATTATTTTCTTTTATATATAAACAAATTATATGTACACCTTATTTTATTCCCTTTAGTTGTGTTCTGTCATAGCGATAATTTGTTCATTTCTTTTTATTAAAATGACCATCTTTACATAAAAGATATATTTTAATACACATGTAATATTAATTAAATAAGCTTAATAAATAAATAAAAGCACTAAATCTTTACGCGTGAAAGAAAGTTAAGTCAACTTTTTATGATTTAATTTTTCAATATCAATTAATCTTGTAATAAGTGGAAGAGCTAAAATTAAATAATAAATATATCACAGGATATTTTAACCATTTAATATTATGACAATCAAAAATTAATTATCATACAAGATTGAACCTTAATAAATAGCACTAACAACGGTAGTATAAATCCACATAAATAATGGTATGGTTATACTACTAAAAAATAACTATATGCTATGGTATGGTATGGTATGATAGTATAAAAAGGTACTTATAGTACGTTATTTTGATTGGCTAAACAAAAGTTTTAGTTTTTGAATTCAATAGAAAAAATAATTATATGCTAATGTCTAAAAATATGATTAAATCTATCAATGATATAATCTAACATTTGCGAACTCTATTTTAATCCTATATTTTAGTAATATGTGATACTTTCATGGTGACCTAAACATACAAAATGATTTAACTTAAAATAATGATAGAATTTTAAATCTAATGATTATGTCAAAATAAATAAGAATTTTAACCAAACACTAACAATACAAATCAAATTTATCAACTTTAAAATAGACATTATATACTAAATTTATCAAACACTAACAGTACATACCCATAAATAATAGAAATAATATGCTAAATAGTTCAAATTTTATCAGAAAACTTTATGCACGATATTCTCTCACTAAATTTATAATTTTTACAAAATAGAACTTTTTCAAGTGATTAGAACTTATTTTTTTGACATGTTCATTTATTTCATTAATTAGTACAAAATACATAAAAAAATAATTATTTATTATTATATTACTAAATTTGATAGTGATGTTTTAATTAATAATTAATTATAGTGGAAGTGATGTGATTAATTATAAATAATATGATTTACAAAATATATAATTATTATTTCAAAAAAATAAAATTTAATAACTTATTTACAACACATATAATTATATATATTTTGATCCACCAACAAATATAAATACATACAAAGGGAATATAATTTGATAAATCAACAGAGAATCTTATCCCTCCAAAAAATATCTTAAGTTACCTCCAAATATAAATAAAAACATACACTAATTTTCAAAACATAGCTCTCGTTTTCTCTATCTCTACAATACAAAACAAAACACTAAAAAATAAATTCAAAGACATGTAAAAGTCCTTTCAATTTAGACTTTATTTTCACTAATTGATCTTGTTTCATACATATAAAAGGTTAATTCAAACAATTGAATTTTTTATTATTTAATTATTATTCTAATCTCCTCAAGCTTAATAAATAACCAAACAACAAAACGTACCCAATACATTTTAATTAAATGAAAGGAAGCAAATAATCTCAAAATGAAAGGAGTCCTATAATACTGATAGGACATCACTATTATTGCCTAAATAAAGTTCTTAATTTAAAATAAATAAAGTGAAAATGACCATATAAATACATTTTCCAAATATGATGGAGTTATATTTTTTAAATCTATCAATTATATAAATTAAGCAAGACATTTAATTCATGAGTGATTAGTCTTTCAGCTAGTCAACAAATCCAATTTCAAAAGAAAGAAAAAAAGAGGATATTTTAACCACACAATTGAAAGTCAATTATATACTCAATCCGTGTGGATAAATTAAATTGTTATAATTATACTATTACTCAAAAATATTAATAAACTATACAAACTTCATGCTATCGTTTAAAGAACATATAAACATTAAAAAATGATCAATCTTCGAAGGTTTTCCACATCAGTTATAAATAACTTCAAAAATTCAATGAAAAATCCGTACATATACAAATAAGATTAAATGATTGTCACATGTCGGATGTCATTCTTTTTGTTTCTAATGCACTCATAGTATGATACAAATAAGTTGAAACAATTATCACATATATCAAATGCCATTTTTTTTTGTATTATTATTTTCTTTCATATATCAACAAATTATTTGTACGTATTTTATTCCATCTTGTTGTCTACAATCATAGAAACAAGTATTAATCAATTTGTTCATTTATTTATGTGCAAAATGACATCTTTTTTGTAGAAAAATATATTTTATGCACATATAATTAATTAATTAAGCTTAGACAATTAAATAAAAGCATTATAACTTTGCACGTGAAAGAAAATTTAAATATTTAGTGAACTTTTTATTTTTTAATATTTTGATATCAATTAATCTTGTAATAAGAGTAAGACTAATTAAATAATAAAAATATCAAAAGATATTTTAACCACTGACAATCAAAAGTTAATTACAATTCAGGATGGAACCTTAATAAAGAGCATTAACAACAATAGCATAATAAGCTTAGACAATTAAATAAAAGCACTATAACTTTGCACGTGAAAGAAAATTTAAATATTTAGTGAACTTTTTATTATTTAATATTTTGATATCAGTTAATCTTGTAATAAGAGTAAGACTAATTAAATAATAAAAATATCAAAAGATATTTTAACCACTGACAATCAAAAGTTAATTACAATTCAGGATGGAACCTTAATAAAGAGCATTAACAACAATAGCATACTCAATTTAAATTTGGCTTAAAGTACGCCATCAAGACCTAAATAAAGTTATTAATTTTGAATTTAATAAAACAGACAAATATATGCTACTGTCTAAAAGTAAAATGAGAATGATCATACTTTCAAACATGATTAAATCTACAATTATATAATTTAGCCAAGATATTTAATTTAAGGAGCGAACTCCGTTTTAATCCTACATTTTATTAAAATACGATGCTTCCATGGTGACCTAAAACATATGAAATTTTCTAATTTAAATTAAATTTAACAATTATATCAAAATAAAAAACTAATGGTAACCTGGGGCCCAAGTAAGACTGATGCAATAGTTTAAGATTTAAGATTTGACTCTTTAATTTCAATAACTATAAGTTAATTGTGGACAACACACCACCAATTTAATCAAATATGATCCTTGTATTAAATACCACTAGTGATGAGGCCATGCTTTTTGTTAAACAAACCAAATCAAGTCCAAAAGAATATTTTTAATTTTTAGATAATCGAAGCATGTACCTTAAGCACCATGAGGGTTGCTTCCAAAGTACCAATCTAAGGTCCCTCCATTGACGGCGCCTTTAAAACATTTGGTTTAAACAAAAATAAACCGAAATTGTTATGCAGAAAGGAAAGGCTACCAAGTAAGATAGAAATGAACAGCAACGCAACAAACCCAAATATGACTGCCATTTGTTTATTATTTCTTATCAAGCAAAAAAAGTCACCTCTAGACCTTACGTTTTTCTTTTTATGTCTATTCTGGACCCTGATCCAATTTACCGATCTTAACAACTATTCAACTCAAACGTTCCTCTTAAAAAAAATGACTTTAACGTTTTTTATTGGTACATGGTTATTCACCTTTGTTCCCTATTCTGAGAGCAACCAACACATCGAGAAAATAAAGTATATAATCTAATCAAATGAGCTGCATTGTAATCATAACAATCATTGAGGAACTACTACTCAAGATAAGTCAAGATAAGTATAAAAAATAGCCACAACCTTGCCACAAATAAAAAATGCTAACCTTGAATCCACCATTTGGTGCCAATACATTTCCACGAAAAGCTTCAATTCCTGTTTGGTTACATTTAAATCACTGATCTGCACCAATATAATCTTAAAACTAACGCATAGCATTAAGCAAAAGCCATGACACATCGAGAGCAACCAACACATCGAGAAAATAAAGTATATAATCTAATCAAATGAGCTGCATTGTAATCATAACAATCATTGAGGAACTACTACTCAAGATAAGTCAAGATAAGTATAAAAAATAGCCACAACCTTGCCACAAATAAAAAATGCTAACCTTGAATCCACCATTTGGTGCCAATACATTTCCACGAAAAGCTTCAATTCCTGTTTGGTTACATTTAAATCACTGATCTGCACCAATATAATC
The DNA here is from genome assembly GCF_000512975.1 of Sesamum indicum. Taxonomy (NCBI): domain Eukaryota; kingdom Viridiplantae; phylum Streptophyta; class Magnoliopsida; order Lamiales; family Pedaliaceae; genus Sesamum; species Sesamum indicum. The sequence continues at coordinate 45,298 of NW_011628110.1, read as the reverse complement.
TTAAAACTAACGCATAGCATTAAGCAAAAGCCATGACACATCGTACTAGAACAACAAAGTATATGCAAATGGAAACAAATTAAATATAACCAAACCTTCCGTCAACCAAATAAACCAAATATTGCATTCACAGCATATGCTAATATGTTTTTTTAATTTCATGATGGTGATAGAGTGTTGTAGTGGTGATGTTAATAGTAAGGTGCTCTTCAAGTATTGGTCAGACAATGGAGGATACATTCCAGAGAAACTGGACATCAACTTGGTTTATGTTTGAGTTGCTTACTTCAAATACAAAATGTTATAGCATAAAACAGAACTCTGAATAATAAAAAATAATATCATGCCCAAAAAGAAATGCCCAAAAAGAAATACTCACCATGAGACAACAGTTTACACTATATAGTAACAAAGTTAATCTAAGTGGAATATATGCAGCAATATATCGCACATCTCCACAACTTGAGATTTGCAACAAAAATCAACAATGACTCCCCCCCCAAAAAAAAAAAATTTATTGCTATTTCCTTGAATCTCACCCAAATCCCTAATGCCTATAATGATTTCCAAATGCAAAGATCTCCTAAACACTTAAATCACACCAATTTCCTCTATAATTTGCTTTTTTTCCATAAAAAAGAGATGATTCTAAACGTGTAAACATAAAAATTCAATCTTTCCTCCCTATCTTATTTCTATGATATCAAGCAAGGAGAAGTACCACACAACTACTTCCTTTAGGTTGAATTTAAGGAGTCCACAGAATAAGTATCATTCGTCCCCTTGAAAAGCAACTACTCTTCCCCTTTCATCTTCCCCTTATTGATCTAAATAAAGCAGTAAATTTCTGTACTTACATCTTACTTTTTATTAAACATTTTATCAAACAGATACCAACTCGGAGGCCACATTTAGCTCATGCTATGTGATTGGGGAAAGAATAGGTGCAATAATATGGATATATTCTACCACAAGCAATTAAGTAAAACTAGAAGTCCGCATAATTAAAGTGAAGACAACAAGCGACTCTCTTGGAATATAGTGGACGAGAGATCAAGCGGTCTCCACATCTCGTACAAGAATCTTCTTCGTCTTCAGTTCCTTGACTACAATAAGTCAATAAAAGGTGCCGTTAAATTAATCATATCCTTTAGTGGTTTAAAGCTTTAAAAGACAAGTCCTTGATTGCTCAACACTCAAAAGAGTTAATATTCAAAAAGTATGCCCAAGAAAACAACAATTTAGGACACACGATGCAAAACAGCGGCAGGACTAAGCATTACATTGCATGGTACTGTCCAACAGCCACATACCTAGAATTCGGCAGGACTAAGCATTACATTGCATGGTACTGTCTAACAGCCACATACCTAGAATTTCTTATGGACTCTTGACTAAGCATACCTGCATGTTTCTATTTTCTAATGATCAATGGAAAATTTTATAAAATGTTAATCCAAATAACTCCCGTCAAATCATCATTTTTCTAGGCATCTTATATGTCTAAATACAACAACAATGGGAAAAGTTTTTGTATTTTCTGTTTATCCGCATGATTTATCCCCCCAAACAGACCATCACTAGTGCGACAAGTATTACATGATTTTGACAACATAAAGTTCGTGCTACGCTGACTCCTCTTCTAGTGTACTAATAGGAGGTGGTGTTCCTGAATCTAATAAAGCAACAAAATCAAATTGTGGGTGATGCATCACCCACAATTAACAAAACACCTATCATTGTTTAGCCTAGTTTCTAAAATTCAGTCAATGGCTAGCAAACACTTAGTCCATATAACAGATGGTGATGCATCTCATAATATTATACGACATCAACATGCTTTCCAAATATCAAAGGTGAAAATTAGACTCCAAACAAATTAACCTGACACCAACCATTTGTTTAGAGATCCAACAAGCAACACTGAGCTTTGCATCCATCCTTGCAGTGCAATGCTATGTCCACTTGCCTCTTAACCTATTGTGGAAATCAACAATAACATGGCTTAGTTGAAGAAGGCAAATTAGTCTCAGTTCTGTCAGATATCAATATCCATTCTTGCTTTGCTTTGAGAAACAAACTGCTTAAAACGCTTCTGGTCGGTCAATTGAACATCTTCAAGAACACGATTGACCTACAGTTGATAATTTGAACAACCGAATCAATCAATCTTCAGCTGCTTCTGATAAATTTGAAAAGGAAAGCAACAGTTGAGGACCAAAGCATGTTGTCCCATTGAGCTTGACAGTTGGTTTCATTAGAAAATGACAAAACCTACCATTTAATTCAATAAGACCAAAACTAGAACACAAGGCAACAGAACAAAACGAGACACATAGGGTACCAAGCCCTGACCAGCATAAGATGTTAACTCATCAGTTGTCCCCTTTCTTAAACCTTCCAATATATAGAGAAGTGAACCACGCTTAAAAAGAACATGAACAAAAGGAATGAATATAAATATTGACACATGTACCTGTAAAAAAACTACCAACACCCTTTTCAGTTAAGCCATGACCCAAACCTTCGATCATGGCTTAGTCACAATAGACTATACAAACTATTTATGTAAAAGAATTGGTTTGCAAGTACCACCACTTTTCAACCTACCTATGCAGTATTCTACGACATACTTCAAAGAAATCTTACACAAATTCATTCAAACATCACGATAACAAAGTTATAACCCTCCACCAACTTGAAAAGATACAATGCTGAGGTTCTAAACTGAGGCTGGAGGAGCTCACTTCAACCCCTGCAACCAACAAGAACATAGCCCAGACCACTCTCCAGCAGGATTTTTCTCACAGGAGAAGCAGGGGTTCCCAACATTAAATGGTCAAGAAAACCCAGGGATTGCTCAATCTCCAAATATAGAGGTGCTTCAGAGAGAAATTCTAACTGGTCTGGAGAACAGTTTCTCAGAGCCAACTCTGGATTCCTCAGCAGCTGAATTTGCTTTAAACATATCAAGATATTCTGCATGGGAAAGCATGGTTAATGTAAGGCAACACAAGCTTCAAATTAAGAGCTAATTGCATAATCCAGAGGAACATCTTCCTCTTCACTACGTCCATGACCTTACAAATTTCGCGAATTGACAATCATGGATTCTTTTACTAATCGATAAAATATTAAATTTGCTAGCACAACTTCATCATTAAGATGCAGATGCTATACTTCTTCCAGAAATGCACATTCACGTACAAAACTATCAATAAGTTTTAAAATTCAAACTGAATCAATAAGTTACCCTTAAACTCAGTAATCCATCGAAACATACCACATATATTCGCTTGATTTCTCAATAACGGTGCTCAAACAGTTTGTCCCACTTGGGATCCTTCGCTTCATTCTCTTGCAGCGGCTGCTTCGAAGAAGCCACTGTAGGAGTCAGAAGCAGTAGCTAAGACACCGGCGACTGCTAGGCTTCCGAAGATGAGCAAGAAGCTGATGGGCCAAACCCACTTGCCTTACTTGAGGTGGCCTCTGTGAGAAGGCTTTTCCACGAAACTATTGTCGTCTCACCAGGCCACACGCAGTTCCACCATTAACCAAAGACGACCGCATGAGGACATTGGTCTCGACCCCGAACCCGAATTGGCTCTGTCGTCTTTTGCCATTAATTCAGAGTTTTTTGTCAATCTTTCATCTACAAAGGTTATTGAAGATTTACTATGTAATTCAGCAAAAAGTAATCCAATCCAATATTTGCATATGTAAATATGTATTTGTCAAGGATGACTAGTTTCTTATATTAAGTGATCATGTATGAGTTTGTTGTGCAACTTTAATTATTTGCATCTAAACTTAGAAAACCCAAAAAAGGGAAAGGTATCAAGGAAAAATGCGGACCAAGTATACATCATTAACATACTCTTTAAGTTACAGCACAAGATTTCTCAAATAATATAACCACAAGAGCTACATGCATGCAATATTCAAGTTGAGAAATAATATAACCACAAGAGCTACATGCATGCAATATTCAAGTTGAGAGACTAATGCATCAATGCCAGAAACTATAATGCGGCCTCCCAAACCTATCTAACAATGAAAGAACATAGCTTTCCGATCATAAAAGTTCTATGCAAAAGGTTATCTCTCCGTTGCCTTAATAAAAATATATTTACGCATTGCATTCACGTTTTCCTCGCTTTAAAACTAAAGCATAGCATTCAACAAAAGCCATTTTTCCCATTCTGTCTAGGAGCAAAAGCAGTCACCCCCTTAATTTGCATTTTTCATAAAAAAGAAGGAAGATATTGAATGTGTAAACATAAAAAATCAATCTTTCCTCCCTGCCTTATTTCTATAGTATCAAATAAGGAGTACCACACAACTACTTCCTTTAGGTTGAACTAAACAAGTCCACCAAATAAGTATCATACATCCCCTTGGAAAGCAACTACACCTTCCCCTTTCATCTTCCCCTTATTGATCCAAACAAATAAGTAAATTTCTGTACAACATCTTACTTTTCGTGAAACATAAAACCAACTTGGAGGCCACATTTAACTCACACTGTGTGATGGGGAAAAGAATAATTGTAATAATATGGATATATTCTGCCACAAGCAATAAAGTAAAACTAGAAGTCCACATAATTAAGGTGAAGACAACAAGGGACTTTTCAGCAATACTAGTGGACAAGAGATCAAGCAGTATGCAAGAGAGAGAGGGAGATGAGAACATACTTTCACAGTCTTAATTTGCGTCTTCCCTCTTCATTTTTCTCTTTAGATTTCAAGTCATGAGATGGCTTAGGCTGTCATCAAACAAAAGTAAGCACATGAGTCTTAGCAAGTGCAAGTCAACAACACAATTCTATCATTCTACATACAGCAAGATGATTACAAAGATGTCCTAGAATGGGCTGCAAAAAGAGAAATGACAAGCACACAAGATAGATCAGAAGACTAATTTTTATGCCCATCCTCACACACCAAGCACAACACCCAAACAACTTACCACGAAAAGTCTGCTATTAACTGCCTCCGCATGTCGTACAAGAATCTTCGTAATCTTCCGTTCGTGCACTACAACAAGACAATAAAAGGTGCCATTAGGAAACAAAACAATGAAAGGTGCCGTTAAGAGGAACTAATCGTATTTTTTGGTTATTCTTTGGTGGTTTAATGCTTTAAAAGACACTTGACTACTCAACAGTCAAAGTAGTTATAATATTGAAAAAGTATGGCCAAGGAAAGAGCAATTTTAGGATTCCCAATGAGAAACAGCAACAATTTACTTTTTCTGAACAATTGACAATATTTAACTTGACAAGCATTTACAAGTGGTAGTAACTTCAGAACTAACCCAACCAAATGTAAAAGAAAATTAGACATAATTGGTCCAAAAGTGCTTTTTCAGCCAAAACCAAGTGTGAACATACCTATTATCGGAGAAGCATCAGATATTGATAGCTTTCCAAAATCAAGCGGCGGTGACTTTTAATGGAATCTCGTGAATTTCCAACCCTGATATACTCAAAAGTATCCAACATTTTAAATCTTCATCTTTATAAGAAGACACCGAAAATCGGAACAAAAAACATTGGTACTTACAAAAGGCATTGATGGCAAACTGAAAGCTTTTTGTTTAACCCAAAAAATAACTGGGTGTGTCCATGCTCAGCGCACCCAACGACCTCTCGGCCATGAAGGTGATTTGAATCAATTTTCAAGGTTCAGTTTATGAGTTACAGAAGCCAATGCAGATGGCAGAGGCCATGAACTCTCCATGCTGTCAATTGAAAGATTTTCACATATGCACTCTAAGAAATAGCACAGTCGGTTTTCAAATATCATTCTTTAACATATGACATAAGCACATTTCCAGTACCGTTGATAACGACGACCACAATAGTTTCAACATTTTTACAATTACTCTTTCGGCAGCGAGCGAATTTAAGCAGTTAAGATTAACTCCACCCTCAGCATTTTGGATGAGAAAAATATTGATAACCTAACACCCATATGGACAAGAAGAAGAGTAAAGTAGTATGTGATACCTAAAGACTTCTCTTGATCCCATTAGTGAAATAATTATTAGTAACACAAATAAAGAGGCACATGATAGACAACATTAAGTATAAGACATGCTATCTGTGAACTTTAGACTAAATTCCATCCAGCACAATAACACAAGAGCTGAATTTGCCGCCTATAACTTACCTTACGCTCCTTCCCATGAAATTGGGGTAACTTAACATCGACAATCCATGCAATAAGATCCTTCCCAATCACTCGAAAAAGTGCATGCATAGGAGCATTAAAATATATGTTATCAGATTCCACACACAAAAACCATTCTTGCCCTCAAGCATGTCTTGATCCAAATACAAGAATTATCCAAGTAGCAATTCTCAAATTTCGTTTCATATCACTCAAGTATATCCCCTACACTAATATGACTTAATAGTTAAAGAAGAGATAGCAATTTGAGAACAAGCACTTGTAGCACAACATTCAACACGTAGGTATCCCATTGACTTCATCAAAACCAAATGAAACAAGTCTCAACACTCTCATAAGGGTTCTCACAACGATGTCATTGTAATCACTCATAACATAAGGCGTTTAAGAATTCGGGTTTCACTCAAGTCAATACATAAAATGCCATTACCATAGGCTTGCTTGTGAATCAAATCTCCACCACGAACGAAATGCAAATTAATGCATGAATCAAAGGGTCTTTCAATAGGTTGTAATGGGGCTTAGGACAAGGTGTGGCAAAAGACAGGTCGAACTTTGGCTTATGAATTCAAAGGCACGATGCCAACCTAGTTGCTTATCCTTCCAAGCTCATTTTCGTTCGACTTAATTCAAGTGCTTTGAACAGTCAAAACTCGTGAAATTTTTACATTTCTTGCATCTCCTGCATCTTTCCTCTTTTTTTTCTTTTTTTTTCCCTTCTTTTTTCCTCCGTTTCACCATTTTTCTTCTCTTTTTTTTTTTCTTTTCCTCCATCTTTTTTCTCCTTTTTTTTCCTCTGTTTCATCATTTTTCTTCTCTTTTTTTCCCATTTTCTCCTTTTTTTTTTTCTTTTCCTTCTTTTTTTTCCTCTCTATTTCATTACTTTTCTTCCCTTTTGTTTTTTTTCAATTTCTCTTTCCATTTTTTTTCCTTTCCCTTAGGGCTAACGATGCATCCATGTATGCAGCTTGAATACATTAACTCACTTCCATGTCAACTTAAAAGCAACCAAGCCAACACCATGCCCTTGAATGGGTTCAATATCACTTCAGGAAATAACCAAAAAGGGGATAGTCAAGCTTATAACGTGGTTTAACCAAGAAAAGAAAAGCAAAGGCTCAAATGAGTTTTTCTATGGGTGAATTCAAGGTAGGCTCTGTTCAAGTCAATGGGTTTTTCCTAAGTGCCCTTATCACTTTCATACACCAATCTAACAAGAATGTGGTCTCAAAATGTATTACACAAGCAAGTTCTAGAACGGACAGACTAAGTTTGACGCCCTCAATCAAAATAAATATAGAAGCACTATTGAAATGGAAGTGCTTTGGCCCAAAAGCTCACACAAAGGGTTTTTGTGTTGATTCTTGAACATTGTTAATTTGATGCAGTCAATGGAACATAGTTAACACAATGTCCCTTTTTTTTTGGGTTTTTTTAATATGCCACAAGCATCCGTTTCTCTTACTTATCTCGACTTAAACCAAAATTCCTATTAATCTAAGGGATATCACAAGATGACAATCTGAAAATTCAGCAACTACCACAAGATAATTCACATATTTTTCTCAAGACACACTAACTTCATTAACAAGTTGGTGTTCAATAAAACTTTTCAGCCACCAAACAAAAAATTTCACATCCCACACATCCACATTCCACACATTAATACGAATTTCAACTTTCAGATTTCCAGCAACACAACCAATTTCGCAAGAATCGTGCTACAATGACTATCCAACCACGTTCTCAAAAACCAATCACTACCACAAAGAACAACATACCTCTACCCACAACAAGCACATGCATGATGCATTGTCCTCAATCTATGCACAGAAACCCACTCAAACAAGGGAACGAAAAGTAAAAAGGGAAGAGAACACGTTCCTGAAAATTGGGATGGTGTCAAGAACGGGGGTTGTATGGTCTGAGCTAGTAAGTGTCTCCACATCTCGTACCACGAAAGATCGCAGCACATCAAATGTATGGTCTGAGCTAGTAAGTGTCTCCACATCTCGTACCACAAAAGATCGCAGCACATCAAATGTATGGTCTGAGCTATTAACTATCTCCACATCTCGTACAAGAATCTTCTTGGTGTTCAGTTCCTTAACTACAACATGACAATAAAAGGGCCATTATGAGAAATTACTCGTATCCTTTGGTGGTCTAAAGCTTTAAAAGACAAATCCTTGACTGCTCAACACTAAACTCAAAAGAGTTATAATATAGAAAAACTATGGCCAAGAAAACAGCATTTTAGGACTCACAATGCAATACAGCAGTAATTTACTTTTACTGACCATTGCATTGCATGGTACTGTCCAACACCCGCATACCTAGAATCTCTAATGGACTCTTTGGGGCACAATTGTTGCAGGTAATACTGTTCAGCCTTCCACCCTCTCCCTTGTGCTTGCAATTGGCAAGATCTCACAAGAGAAAGCCCACAAAATAGAAGTAGTAAAGCAATATATACTTTTATTTCATTGTAATTACAGCACAAGAAAATTAATTTGATGTACTAATTGTTTTTTTTCCTATCTCCATTTCAAAGTTTCGCACATGAAAGAACTTGAGGTTGGTCTTAAAATGGATTGGACACTACATCCATGCATAAACAGATGCCAAGAAACATAATGGATTCATCTCCACCAGGTTTCTATAATCAAGTGAAAGAGTGCACTCTAACTTCCCACGATTAACAAAACACCCATCATGGTTCATAGTCGAGTTTCTAAAATTCAGCAAATGGCCAGCAAAGGCTTGGTCATATAACAAATGGTGATGCATCTCATAATATTATAGACATCAACATGCTTTCCAAATATCAAAGGTGAAAATAAGACTCCAAACAAATCAACCTGACACCACCCATTTTTTCAGAGATCCGACCAGCAACATTGAGCTTTACATCCATCCTTGCAGCTGCAATGCTATGTCCCTGCCTCTTAATCGATTCTGGAAATCAACAATTAACATGACTTAGTTGAAGAAGGCAAATTAGTCTCAGTTCTGCTGGAGATCAATATATACCTCCATTCTTGCCTCACTTTGAGAAACAAACTGCTTAAAACACTTCTGGTCAGTCAATTGAACATCTTGAAGAACATGGTTGACCTACAGTTGACAATTTCAACAACCGAATCAATCAATCTCCAGTTGTTTCTAAGAAATTTAATAAGAAAAGCGACAGTTGAGAACCAAAGCATGTTTCCCAATCGAGCTATGACAGTTGGTTTCATTAGAGAATAACACAACCTACCATTCAATTCAATAAGACAAAACTAGAACACAAGGCAACAGTACAAAACGAGAACACATAGAGGACCAAACCCTGACAAGCATAAGATGTTAACTTATCAGTTTGTCCCCTTTCTTAAAAGCTCGCAGTAAAGGACCTTATCTCGGAATACAGGTTAGATTTTATGGGCATCTTAGAAACTCGTGTTCGTATTAACAATGTCATGCATATTCAGTCGTTTTTGCTTCCTCATTGGAAATGATTTTTGATTATGCAACTGTGGGTAACCGTATTTGGGTAGCGTGGGATGAGAATGTTGTGGATGTTCATATTCTTGATTTGGGGAATCAATTTATGCACTGTCGTGTCAGTCATGGGGCAAATAGTGAATCCCTCTTAATCACTATAGTTTATGGTGCCTCTGAGATGATTGATCGTAGAAGCCTATGGAATACCTTGGAAACATTAGCTCGAGAGCACTCGGATGAGCCCTGGCTGGTGGGGGGGGGACTTCAATGCGGTCCGAGAAATGAATGAGGTGTGTGGAGCTTCTGGTGA
>NW_011628110.1:33801-35198 GCF_000512975.1 Sesamum indicum | reverse complement strand
GTTAAAGGATATACTGATATCCCACCAGCTTTTCTTCCAATTAATTGGTTCAGTTTTACAAAATCCAAATCTTTAGTACCCATCTCCAGCAATGACTAGCTGTTGACACAACATATCATATCAATTTAATGTTAGATTTGATGATGAGAGTTACCATGAAACTACTAAATCCAACAGAAAACAAAACCAATTATCTTCGGTATATCACATGAGGTTGCATTTCTTGAAAACTAAATCTCCATTACAAGACTGGTAACAACCTTAAGTTACAACAATTATACTCCAAGAGAGGGGGTAAGGTTGCAAAATTAGACATGTTCATAACAATGGCATTCTAAGCACAAAAAAAACAAAGTAATAACCCCGGGTTTCTTTCTTCAAATATTACATATCAAAGCTGTTGTGGTTTTCTCTTAAGTATGTACACTTTCTTCATACTAAAACAAATGGACATTGGTAGCCTTCAGACATTATGCTTTATTCAGCTATTGATGGATGTTTGTGTATACTCACGCTCATAGACTAATAACAAAATAGATGTGAGATTAACACATTTTGCTCCGTTTGAACATTCATAGAGGGTGCATAATAGCTTTCATTCTTGGCACAAAACTTTTTAAATTCAAGAGAGAAACAATAAAAAATACAGTCTCGAATAAGTTTAAGCCGAGCCTCAGTCTAAACAGCTTGGGTCACTCTGCTTGACTTACTGCCCGGTTGTAGTTGACTTTGGAGGTAATATGCATGGGCACTTCAGACTTAGGTACGGTATTTATTGATGGGATGGTGCTATAGCACATATTCAATAACCAAGAAAGTACTAAAAGTTCAATTTACGATAAATTAACATTGTAAAATAAAAACAAAAATCCAACATTATCATAACTGCACCAAATAATAAGCAATAATCGAACAAAATCGACAATCATGGTTTTTTTACCAATCAATAATTTATTAAATTTGCTAGCACAGCTTCATCTTTAAGATGTACCTACTATACTTCTTCCAAAACTACACATTCATGTACAAAACTATCAATAAATTTTAAAATTCAAACTAAACGAATGAGAGAGAATGAGAGATATACCTGTTCAGTGACAGACCACTTTGAATTGAGAAACTGGCTGTAAATGTCGTGCAACATTCGCTTCTCAGCTTCTGAAACTGATGATTTAGGCATTTAGCCTTGGATGCCATGGACTCCAGAAGAGCAACCGTGATAATAGGCATCTTTCCAGTTCCACTGCCATCTTCCCTATCCAAGAGCAAATGAACTACTTCAAGTTGTGTGCCAGAAAGAAGTGCTTGAAGGTCCGCTCCACTAAAGCCTTTAGTCCTGTGAGATATAGCTTTCCAAGTTAACATTACTGGCCATTGGTAACTGCATGGAAACAGTC
>NW_011628110.1:30998-32997 GCF_000512975.1 Sesamum indicum | reverse complement strand
TACCTGAACAAACAAAAAGTGACCCTATAAAACCACAAGTTTCTAAAATGGACCTGGATTCAAACAAAATAATCCACCTGAGAAAGACCATAAAGCAGTTTGCAACAGTGGAGTGGTTTTTAAGATATAACAGGCACATGGCAGCTGATCCAGAGGCCTTCAAGTTCACAATGTTCATAAACCATAAACTTCCACAGTGCCGTAGAATAATGAAATTTTGTCTTTCAAAGAATAGTCACCATAAAGTACCTTCAACACAATAGTTCCAAGATTTTGTTCAATTTTAAAACGAAAGTTGGACTCTCTTCGCAAGCAAATTGACTCGACAAAAGGTACCAAACAAATAAACATTAACTCTATGACCCCTCAAGTTTGTAAATGGACCTCGATTCCAGTAACAGACCACAAGAGAAAACTATAACATCAAGGTACGGCAGTTTTTTGAGAAACATCAGAGTGGTTTTACTATAACATCAAGGTACGGCAGTTTTTTGAGAAACATCAGAGTGGTTTTTGTAAGATGTAACAGTCATGTACCAGCTGATGCAGTGGCTTCAAAATTCATATTGTTCAAAAAGCTTCATGTAGAAAAAGTACATTCTGCCATTCAAAGAATAGTCACCGAAAGCATCTTCAACACTACACGAGCACAAAGAGCATTATAAATAGACCAATATGGGTAATTTCATTATTCAATATCCATATATGAGCTACGAAGAATTATATGGGCAAAAGAGTGAAAAGTAATGAACGAATAGAAGCTAAGTCACTGAGCAATATGTCACCTGGAGCCAGGCTAAGCGATAAATATAAAAGGACGGTCAAGAAATCCATAACAGAAACAGTAATGTTCTGCAAACTTCCAGAAACTAGAATCTCATGCTAGAAAACTGATGAAAGCATAATCATAACAATATAATGATCTATCTTACCACAGTACACCAGCCTTCAGAAGGGCATTTTGAATTTCAGACGAGATAGAAAGGTGAGCAATGGTCTGCAGGGCAGCATCAATAGCAGCAGGAACAAGCTCAAGTTCAGTGCAATGAACAATGTCATCAACTAATCCTGAAAATTCGAGCATCTCAGTTCTCGCACTTTCAAACTGACTCAAAACTGAAAAAGTTCGCATTATGCTAGCAACAATAGTAGCGTACGGTTCAGTGGCAGGAGTTGTTGGTTGGACCACACACATGCAACGGGAAAGGAGTGTTGCAAGAAGAGGTATTCCACCATCTCTCACAAGCTCTTCACCATTGAATGGTGAAGACTCGCACCTGAAAGTTAAATATGTGGAAATAGCATAAGCAAAAGTACATTCACAAAGTACTTATCTAAAGAGGAATGATATGGAAATTAAAGGCAGATGATGAATTTACGTCAACCAAACAAGCTCCGAGGATGCAACTAGAAGATGTGCTCGATCAGAGGAAAGAAAATTGTTATCATCCTTGTCCACTGTAATGGCACTTAAGAGCATAGGATATCCAGCATATTTGAATGGCATCAATACATTCCCATATCGCCTACATAGAATACACTGGCCCTTTAAGAGAAGCAACAACCTCCAAGTCTGGGGACCTTGCAATCCTTGCATGGTCACCTAAGGAAGAGGAATAAGAAAGCAGTAGATCACTAAAAAGAAAATATGAAACATGGAACTCAAATATGAAGAAATACAACCAATTAAAGAGGATTGCATTCCGGCCAAAGACATGCCTCATAAAAACCCTCATACATAGGGTTCAACTTAGGAATTTTGACAAACTTTGCTGATCATATTCCAAGAAGTTTACTGATTGCAGAATGAAATATTAGATGGAGGCAACAAAACCAAATGGAAACATATGTAAGTAGACCAAACCTCATAGGAAAGCCCTATGATTTACATTTTCACTCTTCCGCAAAAGCCACTAAATTTATATTATTTAAATTTATTTCTTGGTCCACACCTTAAATTGAGGTAGTATCATATCTAAGAATTAAATATATATATATA
>NW_011628110.1:26889-30972 GCF_000512975.1 Sesamum indicum | reverse complement strand
GTCTAAACAAGTCGACTAATTCATTTGAAATAAGATCTGGCAGCTTATAAGATCCCTTGTCTATATGTTCTTTTTTTTTCTCAAGCTTAATCATATAGTCTCCGTTTTTTATGAGTAACGACATATCCTCACACAGGATCAAGGAATTTGGCATACCTGCAAGCACTCATAAGCTTTCTGCACTGCCAGAAACTTCTCCCTCCCTTCAGGATTTTTGTTTGGATGATACTTCATTGCAAGTTTCCTATACTGTCTCTTGAGCTTTTCCTCATCAATATACTCAATCTGCTTTGATATATTAGGTATCTCCTCAACTGACTCAAGACTTGGTTTCTTAGGGGCGTCGTCTCTGGATACTTCATCAATGGAAATCTCTAGTATCTTGCAAGCTTCTTCTTCAGAAAGGTCCATTGGCCTTCGAGTTAACTCTTCTCTCCACATTACTAGCAATGATTGCAAAAACTCAACATGTTCAACAATAGGCCAATTAGGAAATCTAATTTCATCACATAAGTTTCGAAGATAATAACGATGACACCACATTTCATCTTTCAGCTCTGGATGTCACTGGTGGCATTGGAGGATAGTCATATAAGGAATGACAATGCTGTGACAATTTCTGAGGGAAATCACCAAGATGCTGAAGAACCTAATCAAATAAAACTGAGAGTTAAATGCAGCACTTATTTGCATTGAGGATGACTCAACTACCACCATGTTTTAGAATGTAAGTACTAAATGTTAAGAAAAGATGCTTGGGGTGAAAGACAAGTAGCAAACTCCAGTTGCAGATTCAGGGCTACCTGACAGATCAGATTTTCTGCTCGCATCTTGTGTATCCAAATAATCTCAGGAGTGTCTGAATCAGAAACCATTGCTGCGGCAAAAGCAACTGGGCCGCTACATTCCAGTACATAAAGCAATGACTCAGGTAAGAGGCCGCCCAAAACACTTCGTTTCGCCAAAGGTAGAGAAGAGGAAATTGCAGCTTCCTCACCACCATGAAAAGCTTGATAAACATGAGTCACTGAGAAGAGTTGGGCAATTGAAAGAAGATCAGAACCATGCGCCTGTACTGTATAATTGGATCATTGCTTTTGGGTTCCTAGTAACTATAGCTTTCAGCAGAGCAGCAGCAGCATCAACAATAGTCGGTTCACCAGAAACAATGTGCATATTGATGGAGCCACCATCCAGCCACTGCCTAGTTCAGCTTAAAACCAAAAGAACAAATAACGAAAACATCTCAAACCTCTGTGGAAGGCAAAGAAAGGAACAAAAGTTACCCCACATCCAAAGTGAAAGTGTTATAATACAATTACCATCACAAGAGAATATGAAAAGTTGCATCTTTAAAACACCAGGAGTTTAAGGATACAAGTACACGCGGATATCCTAAGTGCATATTACATGGAAACTATATCTTAGTTTAAAGAGGTGCAACAGTTCCAGTGACCCTTCTACAATTGTTTGCTCAATCAGTCTCCAATGTGCATCTCATGTGACGATAAGTACCGGACAACTGACTCCCATTTTAAATGGCTTGCAAGGCAACCGGTTTACTGTAGGATAAAGCTCTGATCCTATTTTACTCTATGTTCCACACATCAATCTTTTATGTACCAAGCTCATAACCAAAGGAATGCTTTAAGGGCCCAGAACACGCCCGTTTTAGGAACATTGTAAAACAAGCATACCCAACTATAGGTAGGTGTATCAAGTAAAGACTCCTTCCATGTCATTATTTGTCCCTTTGGCGCAGGAAAAACAGAAATTTCTCTACCATAGATATCCTATTTAAATAACAAAGTAAATAAGAAAGAACCTCGTTCAGTAACTAATTTATAATATATTTAGTCTAAGAAATGTAGATGATCTAAGAGCGAAAAAAATTCTTCGTTATCACAGTAGAAATTACTTTATTTCATATTCTGTGGCGAAACACTGCAACATAATGATCATGATCATAGTCTGTAGGCCAGTAATTAGTCTCTATAGAAACTAGATACTAATTCAACTCCACCAGTTCAGCAGTAGTTTGATATATAAACAAAACTTCAGTGCTATTGAAGATCCCCAAGATCCGCAAAGAGCTAGAGTAGTTCAATACAAGTCAGCAGACATGATGGAAACAGGAAGCACAGAGTTCATGGTGATCCTGATTGGCATCACGGTACCATTCTGGATGATACAGGTATAGACAAAAGGATACCAATTCAAGGCCTAAACCCAATGAACTAAAAAAAAGTAATATCACTAATAACGTCTACATAAGACCAAACTGTATAGAATATCCTAAATGTAGCATCAAACATCCCATCCCACAACAACGGACCAGAGCATTGTCCAAATAGTTAGATGCCAAAATCCCAGAGATTGCAATTGCATGCTCATGTACATAAGTTCAACAATTTACATAGCAACAGGCATATCATAATTCGAGAAAGGAATAGTAAAAGAATATGGGGACAGTATGTCTACTGTTGTAGACGATTTTAGTATATTGCCATTATTGCACTCAAAAAATCAAAACCATCAAGCATCCTCTAAAATGCTCTGATACTTTATGACTTAGAGATATCCACCAAATTACCTTCATTTAGCTCCAACTAACATGCATCATTCTACAGCGCGACACAGTAATTAGCATTCCAATTGTGATCAAAAGTCATATATTACATAAATGAAGCAATTATTTGCATATATTTCAATTTTAAATAATAATTATTATCTTACTAGGTTTTTGCACAGGGTCATAACAAGAAAAGGAATGCTGGTAAAATACTAAATTTCCAAGAGACCATTTCTGCGTGATACCAGAAGAGGATCACACATAAGAAAAGAAAACAAACCTAGAACATAAGGAGACTGCAAGATCATATGATAACTGGAAGCGAGACACCATTGGAGGACACCTAATAGCTGCACTATGTATTGCAGCTTCTCTTGCAACACTCGACGATTCAGTATTAGCCATATCAGCAACATCTCCACAATAATATCCTAAAACAATAATAAGATCGAATAAACAGAATAAGCACTTTAATTTCAGATATTGATATTAAATAACTTCTCTAGATAGATCAACATAAATATCGGTAGGAATTAAGCCAGTACAAGTGACTTACCAGGACTGAACCCCGAGTGATAAGCTCTTGGGAAGTGACAACAAATTCTCGAGCCTTTTGCACCAGTAGTCAAGAAAAACATTGATTTAAGAGAATGACTTACAATGCAATCAAAGATTAAATCACTAAAGATGCAGAACAACAAAAAGTAACACAGACCTAATATTAACAAATGATGGTATCAAATTATATCTGTTGATTCTCAATGGATAAGAAAATCCCTAGCGGAATGCTAAGTCCTCAAAGGTACCTAAAAGATTTTTACAGTACTTATGTTCCATATATTCTTCTCATGATGTAATCTTTTTTTCATTTAAAACACCTTGCTGTGAGCTCATAACTCAATACCACCCAATATCTATTGTCGAGTATGGACTTGAATTTTACTCCTTCAACACTTCAAGAGCATAAAAAGATAAATGCAGGAGAGCACTAACACACCTAGCCCCTCGAAAGAATAGCTCGCACTACCAATGAACTAATGAATGGGTTCTGCATAAGAGTGTAGGGGACAAATGATAAAGATGATATGATAGCATATAAATAGTCACCTGCACCACGGAACACCAGCACTAAGAAGCACATCCAGGGACATCATCTGGTGTTCTCACCAAGTGTAGCAAATGTAACTGAAAGATATCTGATGAACTTCATTAAAGAGTTTAACAGAAGATGGAACACAAAAAAGGAATCTGATTTTATTATCAATTATTAGTTAACAATGATTCCCAACCTCACATACCTGGATAAACCGCATTCATGGGCCAGTATAGATTAGAAGTGAAAAATTTATAATACTTGTCTATATGCACCATGGTAGACTTCTTTAACTCTTACATGCAAGCACATACATTTTCCTTTTAAGGGGCGGTCATGTAAGATGCACTACTGCTATATACTGAACTTGCACCCTCACCCTGCTGGGATGGCAATCTAAAGGGAATAATTCATAAGA
>NW_011628110.1:24783-26438 GCF_000512975.1 Sesamum indicum | reverse complement strand
CTTCTTTAACTCATACATGCAAGCACATACATTTTCCTTTTAAGGGGCGGTCATGTAAGATGCACTACTGCTATATACTGAACTTGCACCCTCACCCTGCTGGGATGGCAATCTAAAGGGAATAATTCATTAAGATTAAAGAAAACTATAATAATATAGAATTTAAATATTGTTACAATAAATAGAAGGCCAGAATCTATCTCCTCCTCCACCCAACCAAAAATAGTAGTTTCATAAGAAAAAGGCATGCCTAAAGTAGAGGATTTTTACACACAAAAATTTTCAGCACCAAGAAATGTGACAAGTTTCTAATAAATAGGACTGCCGCAATGTCTTTAAAGTTATTGCCTCCAACAGAATGAAATACTATGTGCACATAATCTCAAAACACAAACGCCGCAATACATTATGCAAATGCTAACTTATCATAATGAGGGTAAGAGGCCAATCACATCACAGCACTTCGTTTTGCCAAGTATAGAGGAGGATAATCAAGCTTCCACAAAATCTATGGATTTCAAAGTGTTATCATCCTCGATGCTAGGACAATACCCTTTTATCTCCTCACATCTACCTAGTCGGGACAGATTCCGCTTTTCTTTCTTTTCTTTGGCCACTAATGAATTTTTTTTTCTTTTTTCTTCCCCTTTTGCTTTAGTCACGGCTTTTATTTTCTTTTTTCTTCCTTTGTTTTTGCCCGCGACTTGTGTTCTTTAGGCCGTTTTCCGGTCTTTTGACGCGAATGACAACACTTGTGGTGAAGGCACCCGGTTACTCAACCAAAAAACGTCGCATTCTGGCCTTTTGACGCGAATGACAACACTTGTGGTGAAGGCACCCGGTTAGTCGACCAAAACACGTTTTACCTGAAGTGCTTTGCATACTCATAGCTTTGGCCACCGTTTTATGTGAATAACAACATTTGTGATGAAGTTACCCAGTTACTAAGTGACCTAAACCAGCGGAGTAGATGTAATTTCCTTTTTCTTACTTTTCTTTCTTTCTTTCTTTTTTTTCCGGAAGGGGAAGGGCCTTTGAATTTTTCAAAATGGATGCATGTCCCATGTTAGGGATATAAGGATCAATCGGGTAGAGTTTTAGCAAACAAATATGATCTCACAAGAATCCTAAGATTTAGTAGAAGCAAAGATATTCCAACTCTCTTTCAAATAAATTCCAAAAGCATGAAATTATGCCTCAACGACTCCACAGATAATCAAAGCAACAATCACATAACGCTAGTGCACATTCATGTCTCAATCTTATGACTTCCTAAATCACATTTATTTGTCAAATTACTAAAAAATAATATAAACGGAAGTAGTTTGATAGTAACTGGCAAAAGAAAACAAAACAAAAGTAGTTTGATAGGATAACAAAAGATGAACAAAAATTTAAAAAAAAATTTACCCTCTGGTTCCTATGTGTTAATTAACACTACATATATGTCATGGAATTCTTTACTTTTGAAATGGTTTTATCCCATTTGGAAGGTGAATTGGGCTGTTCAAATCAAAATTAGAATATGAGAAGTTTCATGTAATTTCAATTGAACCAAGAGTCTAATCCTAAAATGCTAAACAATTACAGACATCCCGACAACAAAATGTCTCACAGAGCTTGATATACCACAAAGAACACAATACACATCGTTT
>NW_011628110.1:20016-24071 GCF_000512975.1 Sesamum indicum | reverse complement strand
TGTCATTGTGCTACTAGTGCTTAACTTAATACCACCCAATTACTCCCAAATATTATACTCCTTCAACCCTTGAACAACATTAAAAAGATAAACGTAGGACGAGGACCAGCCCACCCATCCACTCAAAAGAATAGCTAGCACTACCAATGAACTAATGAATCAGTTCGCATAAGCTTCAGATCTATTAACAAGTTGCATATTTTTGAGAACAAGTACAATAAAAGTGTTTTGGGGGTAGCTGATCATAATTCAATCTTGAGTAGCATAATCATTCATGATCATGTACTCACAAAGCTCCACAACTCAGTAAATTACCAAATGAAACAATATTTGAGCAGAAGCTCATCAGCTTCAATATTACCCAAACTGACTAAATACAGGAATATCTCGAATAACGTCTACATAAGACCAAACTGTACAGGAAATCCTAATTTGAGGATTGTTCAAACAGCAGAAACACCCTCTCACTCACAATATGGTATTAGAAGATGAATGCATTCAACTTGGAAAGGAGACTGAACTATTCGTGGTAATAACCAACAATGATAAACTGTGAAGGCCCTTAAAACCATCAGAAATTGAAGCTGGTTCTTGAATTAGAAGATAAAGAGGGATGAAAATTGGATTTGGACAGGTCAAGGGGACCAAACATCATAAAAGAAAAAGTGGCTTCCATTAAAACTTCATGTAATAGAATTCATCATTCACAAAAAGAACTAGCATGGTTCTGAAAATTAATTGTTACAAGTCATAAGAAAAGCGGAAATCTCTGCTCACCAGATGCATACGAGATTATTTGCCTTTTCAATGGTGAAATATAATGAGCCCCTTGGAATGCAGCAGCGCGCGGTACATTGAGTGGTCTGAAATCAACGGAATATGCCTTCTGAAGCCATCCAGAATTGCCATCTTGTCAAGTTTTCAGGTCTCCTGCCTGATTTATATCCTCTTAACAATGACACCTAAGCAACCATGGAACACTCATGATTTAGATAAATGTTCATGTCTTACAAATTGTCACATCTTAAGAGCAAGAAGCACTAGAAAGCAAGATAAAGATGACATGTAAGATGGAGGGAGAAAGTATTTGCAAGCAAGGAAGTGAGAGCAAACTTAGGACATCAACAGAGAGTATTCCAGTATTC
Organism: Sesamum indicum; assembly: GCF_000512975.1. Lineage (NCBI taxonomy): Eukaryota > Viridiplantae > Streptophyta > Magnoliopsida > Lamiales > Pedaliaceae > Sesamum > Sesamum indicum. The sequence continues at coordinate 22,926 of NW_011628110.1, read as the reverse complement.
CTTCTTTATCTATCAATATATGAACAATGAGAAAATATTGGGCCAAGAAGGATTGTTCAAACAGCAGTAACATTTCGCAATACCATAATTTGAGGCCTCCTTCTCGCTCTGTCTCTCCCCCCTGCTTTTCTTGGTTTTCTTTACTCTGTTTTTTGGGTGAGAAATGAACACAAGAAAAAAGAAATGAAGGTGAGAGGGTTTCACCATGTGAGTGTGGGTGGGGTTTGATGATGGGGAGAAAACGGTGGTTTAAGGGTTTTTTCCAGCGGGGTTTTCCTTTCTTGGATTTGTACCCACATCCTCAGCTGCTTCTCCCGCGGGTGCTGCCGTACCATCACATTCGAACCCTTGAGTCGGCCATACCACCATGAACTTCACCTGCTTTCTTTAAACTTTTTCCTCAAAGAAGTGAACAGAGGAAAAGGGAAATGGTTTGATGGTGGGGTTGGGTGAGGGTATTTTGGCGGTGGGAGGACTGAACAGCGGCGTCTCTCCTTCGCGGCTTTGGCTTTCTTGGAGGGAGAAACTGAGGGGTATTGTTTGAGGTGTGAGAATAAGAATTGCAAGAGGTGTGACGGCCTTCCTCGTACCTGCAACATCACCCACTTGCCTCATCTGCTTCTCCACTTCCTCGTACCTGCAACATCACCCACTTGCCTCATCTGCTTCTCCACATTCAGCAACATGTCAATTTTCGTTTCCAAATCTCCGCCTCCATATTCCTACAAAATTAAACCAAAACATTCGATAAATCACAGCATGAGATATAAAATGGGTAAGCCAACAATAGCGTATAAGCTAATTGGAAATCAGGAACACGCATTTGCTTACCATTTCGATCGAATAGATACGACCAATTGGGGAATTTTTCGTGCAATCGATGAAAAACAAAACCCTAGAGAGAGAGAGAGAAAGAGGAGAGAGTTGTGAATATGTTTTACCATGCGACCATCTTACCGCTAATAAACCTTTTACAAAATTATAAAATTTTTATTATACATTTTGACCCCTAAATTATGTTTATTGTAACAAAAGTCCCCGTAAAAAAATAATTTAGTATTGACAAAACAAAAACATCCTTTTAACTTATTTTTATATTTTTTGTTTCACTTCCTAAGTATATTTAATTAAAAAATCTCTCTCAAAACTACTTTTAGTAATTTTAAAATTTTCACTCAAATTTTTATTTAAACAACAATGTTCAAAATGTATAACTTTATATAAACTATATAATACATAAAAAAAAGTTTACAAATTCAATATGAAAATATGTTTTACAAAGAAAATTATTTACAAGATCAATTTAATTTTATAAAAAAGTATATTATATAACTTATAATTTTTATATTAAATTACATGCATAAATATTTAAAATATAGCAGTCTGAATTATATAGCCCCATTCTATAAGAATCTTGTCCAAGATACAACAATATTGTATGATAGGCTTAAAAAATATCCATCATCACTCATAACTTATATATTTTTATATTAAATTACATGCACAAATATTTAAAATATAGCATATCATCACTCATAAAATAATAAAATAAAAAATCTCTCTCAAAACTACTTTTAGTAATTTTAAAATTTTCACTCAAATTTTTATTTAAACAACAATTTTCAAAATGTATAGCTTTATATAAACTATATAATACATAAAAAAAAATTTACAAATTCCATAAATATGTTTTACAAAGAAAATTATTTACAAGATCAATTTAATTTTATAAAAAAGTATATTATATAACTTATAATTTTTATATTAAATTACATGCATAAATATTTAAAATATAGCAGTCTGAATTATATAGCCCCATACTATAAGAACCTTGTCCAAGATACAACAATATTGTATGATAGGCTTAAATCCAATCCATCATCACTCATAACTTATATATTTTTATATTAAATTACATGCACAAATATTTAAAATATAGCATATCATCACTCATAAAATAATAAAATATTATATATTAATTATATCAACAAATTAGCATATTTTATAGTACGTATACATAAATGTTCAAAATAATATTTTATATGATGTTGACAATTCCTCTAGAAAAAAACTTCACTATATATAACAATACAAAATAAAAATTATGTAAATCTTTTAGAAATTATATAAAATAAATGAATTGAAAATTTATAGAGTTTATTCAAATTTCATACTAATTACAAAAGTTATAAATTTTGGATAATATTTATTTTAAATAAAAAATTATAAAAATTGAGATTACGTTTTTTTGTGATGACTATAATAAATATATTTTAGAGGGTGCAAACAATAAGGGTATTTTTGTTATAAAGCTTTTGGTCCATATTATGAGGGAGTTTGTTATATTTTATAGTTTAAAGGGATATATATGACGATTTTATATATACTTTAGGGATGGAAAGTGCATTTCACCCAAAATTTTATTTTATTTTATTTGACATTTTCAATTGAAGATTTTTACAATCAAAACTAGTATAGTAAGTTCCTTTTACTAATTTTTTTTTATATTTATACATTTGGTTGTTTTTGTTATAAATGTTATTAACTCAAGTTTTTTTTATATATATTTTATTTTGTTGTGAAAATATGGCATAGCAAAATAATATTACTATTGTTATTTATTTTAGAGGTCAATGGATTTATTCATATGATTGTGTGAGTTATGATCACTCTTTAGTCATATTTATGAAAATATATTATAGTACTACGTTTGTTGAACTAGAGTCGATTTTGTATGAAAAACTTGGTCTTAATGTTTGATGCAAAGTTATGTGAGATAACATATATTTATGGGATAGTTACACCTCCCATTCTTAAGGTTTGGTGTAACTACACGTAAATTTTATGTAATTTAAAAAAATTAAATCTAGTATTCCTAAAGTTTGTTTATGTTACTCAAAGTTCACAGAA